>NC_081438.1:35400779-35650779 GCF_949786415.1 Peromyscus eremicus | reverse complement strand
CTGCTCAGCATGGTTCAATGAGGTCATGTTTTATAGAGTGAGGAAATGAGACTCAAGCCAGTAAGTGTCCCCTGACAGCTATGCATCTCAATAAAAAGTGTCGAGAAAGCTAATATGAAGTGGGTGGTGTGTGTATGTGTTTGGGGTATGTCTGTTAAAATCCCTCTGATCAGTTGCTAGTAAACGTTAGGGGAGCTCTTTTGGAGTGATGAAAATGTTCTAAAGTTCACTGGCTGTGTAGCTTTACAGAACCATATAAAACCATAATGAAAATCATTGAAAATTACACTGTAAATGGGTAAATCATGCAGTGTGTGAGTTATGCATGCCAATATAGCTGATGTATTGTTTAAAGTTTTTATTTTTATTTGAGACCACTGATGTTTGGTTCTTCGTTTGAGAAAAAAGCAAGTCTAGGAGTAGTGATGAGAATCAGATGGTGGAGTGACAGCCTAGCAGTCACAAAGCCCTGGCTCCGTCCCCAGCACCACGTAATTGGGAGAAGACTTCTGTAATCCCAGAACTCAGGGAGTAGAGGCAGGGGGGTCAGTAGTTCAAAGAGAAAGTTTAAAGTTGTGTAGAGAGTTTCAGCCCAGCCTCAGATACATGATACCTTGTCTCGGTGGGGTGGGAGGACAACAAAAAACCCAAATTCCTGTATTCCTTCTATTCCCCAAAATTCAGCCTCTACCACTCTGTGACAGGGGTCATCGTGAGAAGGAGACAGACCTCACCACTTACTGCTGAACTATGGACACCTAGCAGGATCTGGGATAGGGAGGCCGTGTATTCAGTTGTGTGCCCACTGGTGGGTGGTGACCCCACAGGCTCTAACGGACAGTTCTAAACCCACAGTCACACAGATGGCACTAGTCAAAGTCTGCAGGACACAAGACAAATCACGAATATGGGAAAGAGATTTGCGGGGAAGAAGTGAGGCTGACGAGGGTGGGAGTGAAGGAAGAGAGAGTGGGGAAATTAGTCACAATGCATCAGATACACATGTAATGTTGTCAGATGACAAAATGCATTAATTAAAAATAAGTACAGTATGGTACTCTGCAGTGGGGATGTAGCTCACCTGAGAGAGTACTTGCCTAGTATGCACAAAGACCTGGGCTGGATCATCAACACCACATAACAGGGCCTGGTGGTGGTTCTAATCCCTGCACTCCAGGGGTAGAGACTGGAAGACCAGAAGTTCAAGACCATGTTGTCTATATAGGAAGATTAAGTTAGCTAGCTTGGGTACAGTGTGAGACATTATATTTTAAAAAAAGACTACAGAAGGATGGCACCATGCCCAGCACATTCTCTATCTTGTTCCAAATCAAATCCTCAAAAAAGAGGATAACAAAGTGAAGTGTATCTATCTTTCATTTGAGAATCAGCATGGGAGCGTGCACACACACACACACACACACACACACGCGCGCGCGCGCGCGCGCGCGCTGCGCTTCTAAGCCAAATAGTAATAAACCAAACCTAGTAACAGTGGTCCAATGATTACACTCTGTGACAAGCTGGATTCAACCAAAATGCAAAGGGCCTAACACAGAAAAAGATGCGGATATCAGCTGTCATTGAACGAAATGTTACAGGCTGGCAAGAAAGCTCAGGGGGTAAAGTCACCTGTCTCTAAACCTGACAACCTGAGTTCAATTCCCAGTTCCCATGGGATGGAACGAGAGAATGGATTCCCTCAAGCTGTCTTCTGGTCTCCACTGCCCAACATACACACACACACACACACACACACACACACACACACACACACACACATATAGTCACACATAAATAAGTAAATATGAATTAAATATTTTTATAAAGTACACAGAGAACCACAGAGATGGCTCAGCACACAGAGCACTTGCTGATGATTCAGTTGACCTGAATTAAGATCTTAGCACCCACATCAGGTGGCTCACAGCTACTTAACACCAGTTCCAGGGGAAGCATAATGGCCTCTGCAGGCACTGCTCACACACACACACACACATACATACACATACACACACACACACACACACACTCACATACTGACACACACAATCACACACATGCACAGACACATACTTTACTCACACACACACACATTCTAACACATCCACAGTCACACAAGCACTTATACACATACTACACACACACACACACACTTGCATGCACACAACAGCATACTCACAAACTCACACACATGCTTGCAAATAAAGCACTCACACACATACTCACACACCCATTCAAACACATATGAATGCATTATGAATTCTAATTGGTCTTAACAGTAGAAACCTAGAGACAGATATCAAGGTAAATGGTGAAAGATCAGAGAGACAAAGGAGCAAGCCTCAGTCACCTCTTACCTCACCTACTCCTCAGCCTGTCTCTGCCCACCTTATAGTCCTCTTTCCTACCAGCCATATCACTTCCTGTTTCCTCCTCCCTAGTGCTAGGATTAAAGGCTTGTGCCTCCCAAGTACTGGGATCAAAAGCATGAGATTCCAAGTACTGGGATTAAAGGTATGTGCCACCACTACCTGGCTTCTGTGGTTAACTAGTGGCTACCTCTGCATTCTGATCTACAGGCAAGCTCTATTTGTTAGAGCACAAACAAAACATCACCACATTCCCCCCTTTTTGTCTAAAATTAAAAAAAAGAAGGCTAAGCCGGGCGGTGGTGGCACACGTCTTTAATCCCAGCACTCTGGAGGCAGAGACAGGCAGATCTAAGTGAGTTTGAGGCCAGCCTGGGCTACCAAGTGAGTTCCAGAAAAGGTGCAAAGCTACACAGAGAAACCCTGTCTCGAAAAACCAAAAAAAAAAAAAAAAAAAAAGAAGGCTATATCTAATATATGAAAAACTATATACAGTATGTACAATAACTATATATAATATATACAGGCAATAAATACATCAACAATGTCTAGTCCATTAACAATTGACAAATCCAGTGAAAATACTCCATATCTATCCTATCTTGGTGAGTCCAAAATGTTGTACCTAATTCACTTTCTATTCTAACTTGCATTACCAAAACCAATTTTTAACATCTCTCAACTTTATACACTTTACACCTCTTTAGTGGATTTCTTTTCTGAATCTGGTAACAAGGAAAACTATAACTATAAATATGAAGTCTTCAATTCCATCAGAGACCTGAGAAGGAAATAATATTACCTGAGTAAGCAGCAAGTGCAAGCAAGGGACTTCCAAAAAATGTGACAAATGACAGAAACAGCCAGCTGCCTGGAAAGTCATTCAAGTTTCCTTTGCAACATCTGGGAATCTGTCTTTGACCTACAGGCCTAGAATATCTGACAGACTTTAACCGAATTTTCCCAAGTTCCGTCCCTGAGAAAATTCCTCCCAGAGTCCTGGAGAAGACACTACATCGGGCATGGGGTATCTGAGGGAAAGGAATCTCCATGCACCTTGCCCTTTTGTCCATTTACTTTATTCCTCTATGACAAAATTCTATCTATACAGCTTCAGTTCCATCCTGACTCTCAGTTCTTCTCTGTACCTACTTTTTCTGTCCCCTCATAGCCCTGGTAATAACTAAGCATTTATGCTTTTGATCTCATCTTTGTCCCATGTTCCTTCATCCGCCATCCATCTTTGCTTTCTCTTCTCCTCTCCTGACCTGATTCACCTACAATCTACAAGAAACTTTTCCTTGCTCCTCACTCCTCAGCCTGAGCCATTCTGCCTTAACATCTACAGAATCTCTGCCTTCCTCTCTTTGGCCATGCAGTTCTGTCTACCATCTACTGAAAAACTGCCTTGTTCTTTCTCTCCCGGCCATGCATGATTCTCTCTCTGGAATCCTGCCTCACCCTTCACTTCACCTGGATATGCAAAAACCTTTGTTCTCAGTCAATAGTTCTGGAATGCCATTAGACCTGAAGGCAAGGGATGGTCTGAGCTATTCTGTCCCTGCTAGTCTTTCATAGCTTTATTTTGGGCTGGGCCTAGCTAAAGGAGAAATTTGTAAAAGGCAAGATACTCAATTCAAATGCTAAAAAGGGGGTGCCAGGAGCTCAGAGGCAACAGGCTCTGCCTGTATGACTTTATCCAAGTACTGGCCCAAGCAGGGTGCTCATACATACACATTCTATGTATGGTGCTCATATATAATTCTATGGGAATTATGAGCACAAGAAATTCATAGCAAGGCAAAGCTGAATATTAAAGATGTATAACACCAAATATTCCATGATAAATGGCTTCACTTTTGACAGACCCTTGGTTGGTCAAAGTATAGCTTATTATATACAGCTGGACTCCCTATAACAGATTCTTGTGGCTTGCCACAAGTCTCATCTGTGAAGCAGGATTTTCTGAAGTACTGATTGTCCTGCCTTGTGTTGGCAAAGTTTGACAGTCCTTTCTTTTGTGTCTTACTTGTCCCATTTGGACAGCAACTGTCAGTAGTCCAGGCAAGGGCATTTTCTTGCCCAGTGGCTCTAACTTTTGCCACAAAAAAAGTAAACTTCATATGGAGTTTCTTCAATGCCATTCATCTTCTATGAAGTAGATTGCTGCTGCCAGGAGCAGACATGTCTCATCGTGTCAAAAAAAAAAAAAAAAAAGAACCTATGCTATTAAAACATCTTAAATGCCATATTCTGTAGATCTCTCAAGTGTTTCAAGACTACTTGTCTATCTAAAATATCTCTGTTTGACCTTGAACATACCAAACATGACTACAAGTTCTATTGTAATAGATGACTAACTACTAACTTGCATTTCCTTATTATCCTAAATAGTTTGTAATAAAAATTTCAAGGACTAAAAATTTGCATTATGTTGTTAAATGTGTTGTATAGGTACAATACCTTAAACAAGAGTAGAAATGTATGTATAGTATGTTCTAACCACAATAATCTCAAATTTTTATCACTGTATAAGCCAATGTAAAATATTTAATACTACTAGTTCCTTTTAAAAAGTAGCTTCAATAATCTACCTTTTTATATTATCATATCTATATACCCGTTTTTATTTTCAGAAGAGATTCAATAATCTACCCTTTATCCTGTCATTTCTATAGCTCCCCTTTTTCCTTTTTCTAAAGAAGAAACTTGAATCTTCTCTTCTTTGTTCAGCTTTTTTAAAACTCATTACCAATAACAACTTGTAACCAACCACCATAAACAATGACAAATACCCATAGCCCATTGAAAGACCAAAAACCACCCACCCCACCTCTTGGGAATGTGGGCGTCATGTTCTTAAAATTACCTCCTGCTGTCTGGGGGTGATGATATCTTTAAGAGACTCTGAATAAAAATTGGATTAATTATCAAGTCATGGGAGAGTTAGCTGTGTCATTTGTTGTCCAATCTCTGCATAATTGGAAAATGCAGGGCTTATCTCAAGTTCTGGTTAGAATAGTCTGTGAGGCTGGATCATTTTAGTTAGCCACCTTAAAATTGTCCTGAGCAGTTTGTAGTCCAAAGACAATTTTTGGGTGATGTTTTTCAGCTTAGTGGTGCTACCATAGTCCTGGTGGAAAGGTCATTGTGGGGCCCCATCATCCTTTTGAAAATTTCAAAGGTCATTGTTAGGCATGGTCATGGCTCACTGCCAAAAACTTAAACATTTTAAATGTCATATGTAGCAGATCTCAAAGAGGTTAAATGATCAATATTTGTTATGTACATCCAGAGTACAAAAACTTAATTCCTAATTACTTGATAGAGACTCAAACTCAAAATAATGTACAGGAGGCTAGAGGAAGCCTTTTTCTAGAATTAGTTAGTTGACAAAAAATAAATCTTAAAAGTTTGGGGTTAATATTTATACTTTAGGAAAAGCTTTAAAGATTTAACATAAAAACAAAGGATTATGAGATTAGCAGCAATAGAATAGTCCTTAATTTTTGTTTTTCTTCTGTCCTATATCAGGTGGCTCTTCTGACATGAGACAGAGCTTTTTTTACTTTAACAAGTATGCTTGGGTTTAGAGAATGAGAAAGCCACAGTCCAACTCCAAAACCAGCCTTACTTTCCAATTGGACTGGGACTACAAAATACCATTTGCATGATATGTCTGTAGAGAACAGCAAAAACAAACATTTAGGAAATTTTTTGAAATTTTATCCTGTTGGAGATGTGATATACCAATAGGCCAATTTACTCTTTTTCTTGGGACAACTTTTCTGGATGATTTGTCCTTTATCTTCACATGTCTCATTTTTCAAGTGGTCTTCAGATTTCTTCACTGGATGTCTTCATTCTCCTGAAAAGACAAAAAAAAAAGCCCTTCTCCAACCCTAATTTTGGGGAGGTTCCCTTTTGGCAAGTTATATCTGATCAAATGAGAAGCATTTGTTAGTCATATAAATTAGTTTAGATTGAAGGGTCATGCTGTTTGATGAACTATCACCTCTTCTAAATCAAGAGGTCTCCCTTGTTGAAATGTAATCTTTATCATATTTGCTTTATCGTTTCTCCTGAAAGTTTTGTTTATATCTTCTATAGCTGTTCTGTCATCCAGAGCAGTATGGCTTTTTTTTTTTACAGTAGGCATTAGGTTCTTTAATTGCTCTGGGAAGGAGTTTCCTCCAAGATGACAGGAAACAACTGAACCAAATTTGACATGGGGGCCTGCAAGAGACCCCTCAAGGCATTTCCTGATGGCAAAGGGTTACCTTGACTGTCCCTTGTTGATCTACATTTATTAGTCCAGTGTGTGCCTTTGCCAAACTTTCCACATACTGCAGATGGAAGGGGTGTTCTGTTGGGGTTATTCCCAGAAACATTAATGTTTATAGGAATGCTTTGTTTACAATCCTTTTCTAGGTGACCTTATTTACCATAGTTGAAATACCTGACATTCAGACACATTGCTCTCCCTTTATGCTGAGGGGAGGGGCTTGGTCCTGCCTCAACTGAGTGTATCAGGCTTTGCTGTTCCCCTATGGGAGGACTTACCCTTTTGGAGGAGGGGATGATGGATAGGTAGAGGGAAAGGCTGTGGGGTAGGAACAGGAAGAAGGATGATAGGGGATCTGTGTATGTAAAATGAACAAAAAAAGTTTTCTATTAAAAGAAACATCTGGCCGGGCGGTGGTGGCGCACAGCTGTAATCCCAGCATTCGGGAGGCAGAGGCAGGTGGATCTCTGTGAGTTGGAGGCCAGTCTGGTCTACAGAGCTAGTCCAGGACAGGCTCCAAAGCTGCAGAGAAACCCTGTCTCGAAAAAACCAAATAAAAAGAAAAGAAAAGAAAGAAAGAAACATCTGACATTTAGATTTTTTTCTTCAAACCCCAGGAAATCACCTCTCCTATCCAAGCATTATCATGATAAAGAGTCAGTATAGATTGTTTCTTGTACCAATTCCTCCAAGGGTGCTGATCTTGCCTCTAATGGCCTAATTATGCTTTTGCATTGTGCAGTAGCATTTCCAAAGCCAGAGATTCAATTACTATGTGTCTAGCTTCTGAATTTGGTATAATTCTATTTACTGCTCAAGTTAATATTTGTAAGAAATCAGTGAAGGTTTCTTCTTTTTTGTTTTTGATTTTTGGAGACAGAGTTTCACTGTGTAGCCTTGGCTGTCCTGGAACTCACTCTGTAGACCAGGATGGCCTTTACATCACAGATATCCACCTGCCTCTGCCTCCCAAGTTCTGGGATTAAAAGTGTGTGCCACCACTGCCTGGCAAGTGAAGGTTTCTTTTGGGCCCTGTATAACCTTAGTAAATGACTCTGTTCTCTTTCCTACTTCTGCAGTTCTGTCCCAAGCCTTCAAGGCTACTGAGTGGCATAAAGCCAGAGTATGGTCATCATACAGCGATTTCCTTTGTACATTATCATAATATCCCTCTCCAAGATGTTGGTCTTGGGGGATTTCCATATCTCTTACATTACTTTGTTGTTCAATGGTCTTAACCTCATCTTTCCAACTTGTCCTCCACTTTAACTGACAGGATCCAAGACTGCCATAAACAAGTCTCTCTAGTCTTGAGGGATAAGTTGACCATGAGTTTAACATCTGCTTCACAAAAGGTGAATGCATGCCATATGAAACTATCACTTCCTTGAATCTCCTCAAATCTAACAGGAGTTACACAGGAGTCCTTTCGGATATCTATCACTTGGCAGTTCCTGTAAGGTTGCTTGATAAATGAAGGTGGTTGTTTGAAAACCTTAAGGTGTCCTCTCTAACCTTATAAGGCAACACTGAGATTGCTTCTCCTTTAAATTCCTTTGTCTGGGTCTGAATACCTCTATAATCTGTTTTAATCATTTTTTTTCTAAAATTTTTATTGGCACTCATATTAACCAACTTTTTAAAATATTAAACAAAAATGTTCAAACAGATAGTGTTTGACATTACATAAATGTGGTGATATATTGCTTGTAACCTAAGAAATAAAAGCTTGTGAAGATCCGAGGACAGAGCTAGCCACAGAGTTAGTTATAGAGGTAAGACAGTGGCAGAGATCTCCCTGGATCTCTGTGAGTTCAAGGCTATGCTGAGTTACCCAAGATTAATTCAGTCTAAAAGAGAAACAGCCAGGCAGTGGTGGCCCACACCTTTAACTCCAACACTTGGGATCACACACCTTTAATCCCAGGGCTAGGATATCTGAGACTGAAATGTTATGGCTTGGCAGAGAACGGAATATAAGGTGGGAGGAGAGAGGAACATGGGCTTTTTCAGGCTCTTGCAGGCTGAGGAGTTGGTGAGTTAAGAGGTGGCTTGCTCTCCTCTGATCTTTCAACTTTCACTCTGATATCTGGCTCCAGGTTTTTATGAAGACCAATTAGGATTTGTGCAACATCTGGCATCTTACTTTTGGGGCATGAATTTTTTAAAAAAAAGCTGCTGACCTGTGGCTTTGCAGCCACTGGCACAGGCCAATGCTACAAGCAGCCAGAGTCTCCATTCTGCCTGGGCTGAAGTCCCTACCCGGCCAGCTAAGTTTTTGTTACAGCCTCTCTGCAGCAAACTCTGTAGGTTTGGGGCCTCCAAAATACCACAGGAGTGAGCCAATTTCACACATTACTCTGTGCAGACAGCTGACTCCAGAGGTGCAGGCCCAAGCCCAGGCTCAGGCCCAGGCTCAGACTTCCAACATGCCAGAATTAGCTGCTTTTGCACCTTCCCCTACTGGCTCTTTGGCTTCTCCCCTCTTTCAGTGTGTCGTGGCTTTCTCTGGGCCCCCTCCTTCGGCTGCTGCCACACTATCATCTGAACCGTCATTGTCAGCAGATTTGGTGAGTCAATTGGGATTTCTTAAAGTGGGAAATTAGTGAAAAGAGAGTTTTTTCCTACATTAAACAAATGGGAAACACTATTACAATGGAAGAAGTTTGATCTCTGTTTGATAATACACTAGACAGTCTGAACATGGAACAATTAAATGAGAGGATAATTAAGTTAGATGAGATTGATGTAAAGTCAATTATAAACATTATCAGTTTGATCATTCTTATTGTATGCCTGAAAAAGTTGGTTTATATGAGTGCCAAGTTGGTTGGTTGGAGTGTCAAGATACAAGCCTTAGAAAAACATATTAAAACAGATCATAGAGAGATATTCAGACCCAGACAGAGGAATTTAAAGGAGAACCAATCTCAGCATTGAGTCCTTTTATAAGGATACAGAGAAACAGCCTAAGGCTTTCAAACAGCCAACCTTAATTTATCCAGTAACTTTGCAGGAACTGTCAAATTATAGATATAGCCATCTGCATAAGAGGTGAAAGGACTCCTGTACAAATGTTAGATTTGAGGAGATTCAAGGAAGCAATAGTCTCATATGGCATGATTTTGTCTTTTGTGAAGCAGATGTTTAATTTGTGGTCAACTTGTAATAGAATTACCCCTCAAGACTGGAGAGATTTGGTTATAGTAGTCTTAGGGGCTGGTCTCAAATTACAATAGAACACCTGGTGGAAGGATGAGGCTAAGACCATTGAACAACGAGGTAGGCCTAGAAGTATGAAAATTTCCCAAGATCAACTTCATGGATTAGGCAATTATGTTTATATACAAAGACAATCTTCATATGATGACCACACCCTAGCTTTATGCTGCATGGCAGCCTTGAATGCTTAAGACAGAATTGAAGAAGTAGGAAAGAAGATTGAATCATCTACTAAAGTTATACAGGGCCCAAAAGATACCTTTACTGATTTCTTACAAAGACTGACTCAGCAGTAAATAGAATGATACCAAATTCAGAAGTTTTACAAATAACAATTGAACCTCTGGCTTTTGAAAATGCTAATATACAATGCAAAAGGGTAACTAGGCCATTAAAAGCAAAGTCAGCACCCTTGGAGGAATCGATTGGAGATACAATCAATATTGAATCTCATGATCATGATGATGCTTGGATAGGAGAGGTTATTTCCAAAAGTTGGAAGAAAAATCGTAATGTCAAATATTTCGATTGCAGTAAACAAAGTCATCTAAAAAGGGACTGTAAACAGGGTGTTCCTAGACATAATGTTCTTTCAACAAAACAACAAAATGCCCCTTCTTTCTTGATTATGCAGGAGAGATGGCAAAAGTAGACATTGGACTACTGAATGTAGATCAACAAGGGACAGACAAGGTAATCCCTTGCCTTTGCCGTTGGGAAATTCCCCAAGTGGCCTCTCCCAGTCCCCCATGTCAAATTTCATTCAGTCCTGGCATAACTGGATGTCAGCATGTAGAAGACTATAAATAGATCCATATCTGTCACCATGCACATAACTCAAGTCCAAGTGTATCAAAGACCTGAACATAAATCCAGTTACTCTGAACTTGATAGAAGAGAAAGTAGGAAGTAGTCTTGAACACATTGGTAATGGAGATCACTTCCTAAATATCATACCAGTAGCACAGACACTGTGGATAAATCAACAATTAATAAATGGGACCTTTTGAAACTGAGAGGCTTTTGTAGGGCAAAGGACATGGTCAATAAGACAAAATGACAGATTACAGAATGGGAAAAGATCTTCACCAACTCCACATCTGACAGAGGGCTGATCTCCTGAATATATATATATAAAGAACTCAAGAAACTAGACATCAAAATACCTAACAATCCAATTAAAAAATGGGCTACAGAGCTAAACAGAATTCTCAACAGAAGAACCTTAAATAGCCAAAAGACATTTAAGGAATTGCTCAACATTCCTTAGTCATCGGGGAAATGCAAATCAAAATGACACTGATATACCATCTTACACCTGTCAGAATGGCTAAGATCATAACTGAAGACAGCTTATGTTGGAGAGGATGTGGAGCAAGGGGAACACTCCTCCACTATTGGTGGGAATGCAAACTTGTACAGCCACTTTGGAAATCAGTATGGTGGTTTCTCAGAAAATTGGGAATCAACCTTCCTCAAGACCCAGCTATACCACTTTTGGGCATATACCCAAGGAATGCTCAATCATACCACAAGGATACATGCTCAGCTATCAGCATTATTTGTAATAGCCAGAAACTGGAAACAACTTAGATGCCCCTCAATTGAAGAATGGATAAAGAAAGTGTGGTACATATACACAATGGAGTACTACTCAGCAGAGAAAAACAGGACATCATGAAATTTGCAGGCAAATGGATGGAACTAGAAAAAATCATCCTGAGTGAGGTAACCCAGACTCAGAAAGACAAACATGGTATGTACTCACTCATAAGTGGATACTAGATGTAAAGCAAAGGATAACCAGACTGCAACCCACAACTCCAGGGAGGCTAGCTAGTAAGGAGGACCCTAGGAAGGACACATGGATCACCCAGCGAAGGAGAAATAGATGTGATCTATGTGAGGAAATTGGGGATATGGGGGGTAATGGAGAGCAAGGGATGGAGGAAGAGAACATAGGGAATGGGAGGTTCAAGCTGGAACAGGGACAGAGTGGGAGAGTAAGGAAAGAGATACCATGATAAATGAAGACATCATGGGAATAGGAAGAAACAGAGTGCTAGGGAAGTTCCCAGGAATCCACAAAGATGACTCCACCTTAGACTACTAGCAATGGTCGAGAGAGTGCCTGAACTGGCCTACTCAGGTGATCAGATGGCTGAATACCCTAACTGTCATGATAGAACCCTCATCCAGTGACTGACTAAAGCAGATGCCGAGATCCATGGCCGGGAGCCAGGCCAAGCTCCAGGAGTCCAATCGATGAGAGAGAGGAGGAATTCTATAAGCAAGAGATATAGAGACCAAGACTAGAAAAAGTACAACAACAACTAGTCAAACTAGTGGAAACTCATGAACCATGGACCATGGAGCCCCCATGGTACTGGACTAGGCCCTCTGGATAGGAAAGACAGTTGTTTAGCTTGAACTGTTTAGGGGGCCCCCAGGCAGTGTGATTGAGACCTGTCCCTAGTGCATGAGCCGGTTTTTTTGGTGCCTAGTGCCTATGGTGAGACTCTTTGTGCCGACTTGGTGCAGGGAGGAGGGGCTTGGACCTGCCTCAACTGAGTGTACCAGGCTCTGCTGACTCACCATGGGAGACCTTGCCTTGGAAGAGGTGGGAATTGGGGGTGAGTTGGGGGGGAGGCTGGGGGGCAGGAGGAGGGAGGACGAGGGAATCTGTGGTTGGAATGTAAAATGAATAGAAAATCTCTTAATATTAAAAAAAAAAGAAAGAAAGGGGAGTCTCAGCTAAAATTGCACAAGAAATAAAGCTATCCACAAGCCAAGCCATCTCACCCACCCAAAGTATGATGAATGCAGTCTCAACTTAGCAGTTTGGGTTTTTTCCCTGCAAAAAGGGATTGAACATGCTGTGGGCTGGTCTGTATGTCAAATCTGTTGCTCTGATTGGTCAATAAATAAAACATTGATTGGCCAGTGGCCAGGCAGGAAGTATAGGCGGGACTAACAGAGAGGAGAATTGAGAGAACAGGAAGCTGGGTGAGAGAGACACTGCCAGCCGCCACAATGAGAAACAGCATGTGAAGATACCGGTAAGCCACGAGCCATGTGGCAAGGTATAGATTTATGGAAATGGATTAATTTAAGCTGTAAGAACAGTTAGCAAGAAGCCTGCCACGGCCATACAGTTTGTAACCAATATAAGTCTCTGTGTTTACTTGGTCGGGTCTGAGTGGCTGTGGGTCTGGCGGGTGAGAGAGACTTGTCCTGAGGTGGACCAGTCAGGAAAACTCTAGCTACAGAACATCATGCATGATGTTTAAATGCTCTACCATTGAGCTATATTTCCCAGCAGTATTTGTGCTGTTTACTTCCATAGAATTGAATTATATATAAAGAAAACATGGAGACGCAATACTGTATATTAAAGGAATGCTCCAAAACACCTGGAATCTCCCATCTACTGACATCCTTATTGAAGTAACATGTACTTTTTTTAAAACAGGGTCTCAGACTGTAGCTCAGGCAAGCTAACTTAAACTTCCTATGTAGACAACATGGTCTTGAACTTCTGGTCTTCCAGTCTCTGGAGTGCAGGGATTAGAACCACCACCAGGCCCTGTTGTGTGGTGTTGATGATCCAGCCCAGGTCTTTGTGCATACTAGGCAAGTACTCTCTCAGGTGAGCTACATTCCCACCGCAGAGCACCATTCTGTACTTATTTTTAATTAATGCATTTTGTCATCTGACAACGTTACATGTGTATCTGATGCATTGTGACTAATCTCCCCACTCTCTCTTCCTTCACTCCCACCCTCGTCAGCCTCACTTCTTCCCCACAAATCTCTTTCCCATATTCGTGATTTGTCTTGTGTCCTGCAGACTTTGACTAGTGCCATCTGTGTGACTGTGGGTTTAGAACTGTCCATTAGAGCCTGTGGGGTCACCACCCGCCAGTGAGCACACAAATGAATACACGGCCTCCCTATCCCAGATCCTGCTAGGTGTCCATAGTTCAGCAGTAAGTGGTGAGGTCTGTCTCCTTCTCATGATGACCCCTGTCACAGAGTGGTGGAGGCTGAATTTTGGGGAATAGAAGGAGTAGAGGAATTTGGGTTTTTTGTTGTCCTCCCACCCCACCGAGACAAGGTATCGTGTATCTGAGGCTGGGCTGAAACTCTCTACACAACTTTAAACTTTCTCTTTGAACTACTGACCCCCCTGCCTCTACTCCCTGAGTTCTGGGATTACAGAAGTCTTCTCCCAATCACGTGGTGCTGGGGACGGAGCCAGGGCTTTGTGACTGCTAGGCTGTCACTCCACCATCTGATTCTCATCACTACTCCTAGACTTGCTTTTTTCTCAAACTAAGAACCAAACATCAGTGGTCTCAAATAAAAATAAAAACTTTAAACAATACATCAGCTATATTGGCATGCATAACTCACACACTGCATGATTTACCCATTTACAGTGTAATTTTCGATTTTCATTATGGTTTTATATGGTTCTGTAAAGCTACACAGCCAGTGAACTTTAGAACATTTTCATCACTCCAAAAGAGCTCCCCTAACGTTTACTAGCAACTGATCAGAGGGATTTTAACAGACATACTCCAAACACATACACACACCACCCACTTCATATTAGCTTTCTCGACACTTTTTATTGAGATGCATAGCTGTCAGGGGACACTTACTGGCTTGAGTCTCATTTCCTCACTCTATAAAACATGACCTCATTGAACCATGCTGAGCAGTTGGTCCACTGGGACATACTAGACCCAGGCACCGCTCCTAGCTCAACTTGACAGGTCTGAACGATGATTCTATTACATAGTGGTGACTACTGCCCAGAATATTCTCACGATCTAGTAAGGGGGATGCAGGAAGACCCTCAGTGATGGGCTAGAGGGAAGGAAATGATATATGTGTGGGAGTCATACCTTGGGGAAAGCAATTTTATTTGTTAGGGTCACAGGTGAAGACAGATTCAAAGGGACTATTATTTTTTTGCTGAGTTGAGTTGTGAAAAATGATAAAGTGTCTTTCATGGAGTTACAAAGATATTCTGTAAAGGTCTGCATGCAGATGGATGGAATTATTTTGGCTTTATATCTCACATTTTTTAATGAAGCCAGCCTTGATGAGAGGGCATTTCATGTCAATGAATTTGTTTCAATTTCTAATAAAAAATAAAGAACCTTCGGTCTTCCTGAAATGACAACACTCTTTATTGATTCTGCAGAGAACGTTAACTCACAGGAGGTCAAAACAGGGTGTGCAAGAACTTTATGATCTGTCAAGGTGAAGAGGATACCAAAGTCCAGGTGGCTGGAGCCCTGGCCCCACCATCTTCCCAGGGTATAAACACCACAGGCTGCGCACACTTCAGCACCGTTGGGCAGAAGGGAAGCCCTGCAAAGCCCTGCACACACAGCTGGAGGGAGAACACAGGGGGTACACTGCTCACAGACAAGCCACGATGGACTTGACTTCAGTTCTCTCCCTGGAAACCTGGGTCCTCCTGGCAATCAGTCTGGCACTCCTATACTGGTGAGTAACCACCAAAGATCCTCTCCCACTGTGTCCTCAGGATGGGGGTAATTCTCAGACCTATATTCTGTCTGCAAAGTCAAAAGTGGTATCAGAAGCAGGGGCTGGAGAGATGGCTCAGTGGTTAAGAGCACTGACTGCTCTTCTAGAGCACCCAGGTTTGAATCTTGCCGTCCACATGTAACTCACAATCGTCTGTAACTACAGTTGCAGGGGATCTGACGCCCTCCACAGGCACAAGAATAAAACTTTAGACGATGAGCGGAAGATGAAATTAACTGTTGTAAAAACATTTTAAAATTACATGTTTTTATTTATTGGGGCTAAGGGCAGCAATGAGACAGTGTGTGTGTGTGTGTGTGTGTGTGTGTGTGTGTGTGTGTGTGTGGACAACTTTGGGGAGTCAGTTCTCTCCTATCATGTGGCTCCTGGGGGTCAAACTCAGATTATCAACATTGGCAGCCAGTTACCTGTGGAGTCATCTTGAAGGCCCAAAATGAAGGGACAACTGAGTTCATTTTGCATTTTTTGGCATAAGGAGGGGTCAAACCAGAGCCTGTATGTGCTAGTCAAGCACTCTACTACTGAACTATAGCCCAGTTATACTAACTCTTAAAGTTCATATTGACAGTGTGCAGATCTGCTGGGCACACCCACCCACACAAACTTTCAACTCCCTCTTGCTGAGGTGAGGAGGTTTTCTGATAAGATTTACTCTGGCTATGACCTGATTGACTTTCAGGTTACCCCCAGATCTACCAGAACTCAGTAGAAACAGGTATGAACAGCGGGCTGCTGTGCACCCTGGACCCCTCAGCCTTTCCCTAAGCTCTCTGGGAACTGGAGGGGCAGCCAAGTCATTGTTTTGCTTCATTTGGGGGTTTTGGTCACGTTTGTCTCCTCTCTTCTGTGTGTGGTCACAAGGCTTTCTGTTTCACTTTATAGATTTGGGACCCATAAACATGATGTCTTTAAGAGACAGGGAATTCCTGGGCCCAAACCTCTGCCATTTGTAGGAACTCTGCTGAATTACTACAAGGTGAGAAGCCATATGGCTTCTCCTGATAGCCAATAATGGTTTAGTTCTATTAAATGGTCCTTGGGAGGAAACTCAGAGACTTCAGACGATCATACTGTGTGTTCTCATATTAGAGAATGTCCAGTGGGTCCTTGGGGCTCTGTTGCCAACTTAAAACTATGAAATGTGTTTCTGTGTTTATAGTATGTATTCATGTATTTGCATGTGTGTGAGTACCCATATGTGTGCAGGTGCATAAGCATGGATTTCTGTGTGTACAGAGAGACCAGAGGTTGATATTGGGTGTCTTCTTGATTGCTCTTCACTTTATACTTAGAGGCACAATCTCTCAGTTGAACCCAGCTCTATCGGCCTTGACTAGTTTTGCTAGCCAGCTTGCTCCAAGGAGCTCCTGTCTCTGCATCCTGCAAGCAGGGACAACTGTAGGGCCTTAACCCCTGCCTGGCATTGACATGGATACTGTAAATTCAAATTCTGATTTTTAGGGTGTGATTTTCCCACTGAAGCATTTCCACAGCTTCCATTGTCAACTTTCCCCCATATTTATTAATTTTGGGTGAGTGTATGTATGTACCATGGCATGCATACGTAGACCAAAGGATAATGTGTGGGTAAGTTTTCTCCTTTTTCCACCATATGAGTCCTAGGGATGAAACTCAGGTTATCAGGGTTGGTGGCAAGTGTCTTTTCATCCGCAGCATCTCACTGGCCCTAATGTCAGTTTATTCAACGTCAAGTTTGCCTTGGCTGAAACGCCCAGATCTGCAGCTCATTTCATCTTGATATTCGGGACATGATGCTCAAACTTTGTGAGCAAAAAGAAGTTTGTTTCTTACCCAGTGCAGATTCTGGAAAGGCACTGCTGTACTTATTTGAAGAAAGTCTTGAAGGGGTTCCCAGCTTCAAGGACATCAAGCTGTATGCACTGGATCAAAATTCTCCTCTTGTACCCAGACTCAGGAACAACAATTTTTCTTTTTACTAAATATTTCTGAAGCATCAGCATATCACAGACCCACATAGACACCTTTGGGGGACTTTTCATATTTGGGTTCTCTGCATAATCATTGAACCCCTGAGGTTATTTCCATGGCTCTGTCCCCAATATCCACCCTTCATGACATATCTGGGTTCTTGAGGACTAGAGTATTTTGCTTCACTCTCTTCCTGTAGGAACTGGGGTCCAGGTTAATGATCACTTCTATTAGAAAGAAGATTTTATGTATATACCTGTGTGGGTTTGTGCACATGAGTGCAATACCTATAGAGACCAGAAGAGGGCACTGCCTTCCTTGGAGCCAGAGTTACAGATAGTTGTTGGGTGTTTCATATTGCTCTGGATACTTAAGTAATGAGAGTTACTCCAAAATTTAATTTAGGCTCCCTGGCAGCAGGGAGGAACAGTTTCTGTGAACTGAACCTCGAGCCTCTGTTCAGAAGCATATTTACTAAGTGTACCCAAAGGCTGTGTTTGGGTTACAAGTTCCTTGTACCAGAGTGCGTTTGATCTATTCTACATGTTCTCTGAAGGAAGTCATCACACCCCGGCTACCTTAGTCCTTACTGTGCACTGTTTGCAGTACCCAATAATCCAAGACCTCCAAGTATGCCTGGACAGTCTTGTAACTAAAAACATGCAACAGAGGGAAAACCCCTTCAGAAAAACAACTCTATAAATCACAGAAAACAGTCACTGTTCACTACTATGATTTCATCAAGGTCTAGGTACCTTCAACAACCAACTAATATATTCTGCTTTTATTTTTTGTTTTTGGAGCTGAGGATCGAACCCAGGGCCTTGCGCTTGCTAGGCAAGTGCTCTACCACTGAGCTAAATCCCCAACCCTACATTCTGCTATTACCCTAGATACACTGAGAAACAAATTTTTTATTATAATGTTTATCCAGGATATGATGACTCTACTAGATACCCAGTATATTTCCCCCTTTTGTTTAAGCTGTTTTAGTTACCTTCAAGATTATGCAGCCACACAGTGAAGATACCCCTTTATGTATCATATTGTCTCTCAGTCTTAGGTAGATAAGCCAGAATACATTTTCCATCCAGTAAAATTACTACAGTGAAAACAAGTATAACAAATGTTAGGATAAGAAATCTATTAAAATGAAGCACAGGATTGAATGAAGCTAAGGGATCTGCAATGCTTTCCATGACTTCTATTCCGGACACATCAGATACCTCAATTGTAAAAGCTTCTTTCCTTTCTTGTTGTAAATCATCAATCATTTGAGAAGAATTAGGGTGATCCAACAAATGCATTTTAACCCTTGCTAATCATAATTGCTTTCAGTAACCTTAAAGATGTAATGCAATAAGATGTCATATTCTAATCACATTTTAATTTAATATGCTCCCTCAATGTCTCTAACTGATCTCCCATTAGGACTACAACTTATCTCAAATCAGCTATTTCATTGACTACCTAACTATCTTCTATTTTGCTGAGCCCAAAGGTCTGCACATGTTTATGCCAGTCTTTAATAAATTCAGCAGTCTGAATTTCCTTATGAAGGGCCACTCCAGCTGACACAGTCAGTTAATGCAATAATTCCCATAACCACAGCAACAATCAATCCAATCATCTTATAAGTTCTTCTTAATATTCTCTCAGAGACTTTCTGGACTAGAATCATCACAGGTTAGCATGTCATGGCCTCAAAAACTTCACTGGCATCCAAACTGTTAGCCTTGCTCCAAGAATGTATAAACATTCAGAGATGACATCTAATGACATACTAGTATTATTGCAGGTATGAAGAGTACAGTGTTCCAAGAGATGCTATAGTGATTAGGGTGCCATTGTTTAGGCCCTTTCAGTAATACGTAAGGTAATGGTACACATGCTACAAAGTGGCGACTTTGGTTTCATCTAAAGGACAAAGTATATGTACCATCATTAATGTTTAACCTTCTTTTCCATACTTTAAGAAGATGTAAGGCACTTGCTCATTTCTGCAAGTTAGTCTGAACTGAATTGCCGAAATGTAACATAGGAACTGACATCCCAACACCATTCCATTGCATAGGTTCATCAGGAGTACAGCTAATTTCTCTAATTCCATTCAAACCATACCTTTGCCATCTCAATTCTGAGTGAGAATACTTTCCTCGTGGGAAGCCATAGGGGCTTCAGTCAATGACTTTTACTTGGGAGATATTAATAAGTGTAGCCAGAAGTTTTCCTGTGTCTCAGTCTGCTGGCAGTTGGAACAAATTTCTCCCACTCGTGTCCCCCAGACAAACACACAGAGGCTTATATTAATTATAACTGCTTGGCCATTAGCTCAGGCTCATTACTGACTAGCTCTTACACTTAAATTAACCCATAATTCTTATCTATATTTAGCCATGTGGCTTGGTTCCTTTTCTCAGTTCTGCCTTGTCATCTTGCCTTTTTTCTGTCTGGCTGGCTACTTCTGGCACAGCCTTCCTCTTCCCAGAATTCTCCTTGTCTGCTTATCCCACCTATGCTTCCTTCCTGCCACTGGCCAATCAACATTTCATTTATCAACCAATCAGAGCAATACACATTCACAGCATACAGAACAACATTTCACAGCACAACATGACTTGGGATATCTACTCCCATTCCTCAGGTTCCATGCAGGCCTCCATGGCCCACATGCAGTAGACACCTGCCTTCCCAGAAGGCTGTCTGAGCAGTACATCAACACCACCTCTGTGGGTGGTTTTAACCCCTTCAGACTGGGCTCTGGTTGAAAGCAAGAGCTTCCAGTCCTGGGACGGGGCAGGCTGATGTTAGCCTCATGACCACCTTGATGGGCTGTATATGTACAGGCTTCTTTATCTGATTGTACTCATCAGTGAATAGATGCATTTAGCATTCTAAAATGTTTTGGTTCATTACTGTATACTGTGGTCTTTCATTTTTTTTGTGTGGTATGGTGGTTACAGCCTAGGGCCTTGTGAATGCCTTTGGCCTTTTCCCATTCTTTGTTTTCTTGGTTTGTTTGTTTGTTTTTTTGTTTTTTTGTCATTTTTGGACACAGTCACAAACAGTTGCCCAGACAAGCTGTGAACTTGGGACCCTCCTACTTCTGCCTCCCAACTAAATGGGATTACAGGCTTGAGCTAACAGCTCCAACCAGTATTCTTTGCTTTTTAAAATTGTTACATTTTGTGTATGTGTGACAGAGAGAGTCTGTATGTGTGCAGGCCTGGCAGCAAGTGTCTTTATCCACTGAACCATCTTGCCAGGCCAGTGTTTTTTATTAGTGCATATTAACTGTCTAAAATGGGTCTCCTTATGACATTCTCATACATGTGTACAATGTGCTTTGACAATTCTTACTTTATGTCACCCTCTTTTTTGTTGTTGTTTTGTTTTGTTTCTTGTTTGTTTGAATCAGGGTTTCTCTGTGTAGCCCTGGCTGTCCTGGAACTTGCTCTGTAGACCAGGCTGGCTGCAAACCCACTGAGATCCACCTGCCTACCAACAGCTGGGATTAAAGCATGTGCCACCACTGCCCAGCTACTGTCTCCTTTCCTCCCTTCTATTGGTCCCTGAACTGCCCAAACACTCTCTTCTACGTTCGTGTTGTCTTTTCTTCACATCTCTTTCCCACAGATCAGAGAAACAACTCCATACCTCTTCTGGAATCTGGCTTATTTTGTATCAAATGCTCTCCAGTTCCATCCATTTTCCTGCATAGAACATGATTTTGCTCATCTCTGCCTTAATCATTGTTCTATTGGTGTGAATAGACACCATGAGAAGACAATTCTTTTTTTAAAAAAAAAGCATTTATTTAATAGGGGGCTTCCTTTAAGTTTCAGAGACTTAGTTCTTTAGGGAGCATTGCATTCATGGTGCTGGAGAAGTAGTGGAGAGCTACATCCTAATCCATAGGAAGAGAGAGTGAGCCTAGACCTGATGTGGCATTTTAAAACCTCAAAGTCCAAACCCAGTAACACACTTCCTCCAACAAGGCCACACCTCCCAATCCTTCTAATCCTTTCAAATAGTGCCACTTCCTAGCAACTAAGCATTCAAATACATGAACCCATGGAGACCATTCTTATTCAAACCACTACAATCTCCATAAGTAACTCATAAGGTTTTGAGTTGTTTTTTTTGTGACAGGGTTCTCTCTGTAGCCCAGGCTGGCCTGGAACTCGCTATGTAGTCCAGGCTGAACTTGAACTCACAGAGACCTATCTGTCTCTACCTCTTGAGTACTGGGAGCAAAGGCATGCACCACCACACCCAGTATAACTCATAAGAATTTAAAATGCCAGGATCACAGAGCTGGAGTTGGAGCTCATTTGGAAAAAGGCTTACCTAGTATGTATAAAGCCCTGGGTTCAATCCCTAGCAACTCATAACCCAAGCAAGGCTGCAAATACACTAATCCTCAGGAGGTAAAGACAGAAGAATAAGACATTTAAGGTCACCCACTGCTACGTAGTTTTAAGCCAACCTGGAGTATATGAGATCCCATCTCAAAAAAAATAAGCCACAGGACTAGACAGTTTAATCTACTTGCAGAGATCCTGAGAGTTGGATTTCAAGCCCTCATGACAGATAGCTCATAATTGCCTATAACTCCATCTCCAAAAGGATCTGATGCCTCCGGCCTCCATAGGTACCTTCACTTACATGCACATACTCAGCTATACATAATTTAAAATAAAAATCTTATAAAAACAGAAATTGAGGCAGAATCTGGATGGGTGCCTCCCCATCCCCACCAGTCAGGTCACATTTAAAGAACAATAAGAAGAGGTGGTGTGATGGACCATAATCGATGGGATGATCTGTGTGTCAGAAGCACATGGCAGGACTCAGCAGTGCATCAGACTCAGTTTGGGAGTGGACAGGCAATGGAGTGCTTCACTGACGTGGCTGAGGGGAGCCAGGCCACAGAAACCTATGCACATCTCTCCCCACAGAGCCCAGAGGGGTTCTCTACCCACTTTTGGGCCTCCACTCCCTGAATGTCATCAGCCTCCAGACTCATGCCCTAACACTAAGCCACTCTAAGGAAAAGAATTTCTTCCTCACCCCCACACCCTTCAGAATCTCCCAGGGAAACATTCTGATTGGCTCAGCTGGGATCACACATTTCATTCCACTCTGGCCAAGGAGATTAGCTATGACCCAGGTGTCATAAGTGAGCTACACTCCAGTGACCAGGGAGCTAGGATCACCTAAGAAGCCAGGACTTCACACCACAGACTCAGGGCAGAATAAGCAGGATGGTCTTTTCTTCTTTATTGATTTACTCTGGGTGTTTGTGTGTGGTGTATGCATGCCACGTGTGTGCGCATGTGGGAGGGAGCACATGCACCCATGCAGGTATCTTCCTTGATGATGATGATGATGATCGGCATCAGCACCATTTGAACAGAATCTCTCGCATCACGGAGACCAGGCTGGCCAAAAACTCCGAGTTTCACCTGGGTCTGCCTTTCAGCACTGGGATTAAAGGTGTGCACCACCACACCTCGCTCCATCTTATTTTTTGAGGCAAAGCCTCTCACTAAATATGGAGCTCAGCATTTCTGCCGGAGTGGCTGAGCAGTGAGCTCCAGGTGCATCACTGCACCTGGTTTTCACACAAGTGATGAGGATCAGGCCTGAGCAGGTCCTCAGACTTCAGGAGCAAGCACTTTACCCACTGAACCCTCTCCCCAGCCTCAGATCTGATTTTTTAAAAGAATGTGTGTGAGTGTATGAAGTGTGTATTTTGCCTGCATCTACGTCTGTGTATCACACGTTTGCAGTGCCCATGGAACTCAGAAGGTGTCAGATCCTCAGGAACTAGAATTATAGTTATGAGCCACCACATGAGGGCTGGGAACTGAACCTGGGTCCTGTGAAATAGGAGCAAGTGCTTGTAATACACTGAACCATCTCCCAAGCCCCATTTTTAATAATTTATTTTTAAAAATTGTACTTGTGTGTGTCTGTGCATAGCAGGAATGTGGAGTCTAGAAACAGAACTGGGGTCATCAGACTCGGCAGCAAGCATCCTTACCAGCTGACCCATCTTACTGGCTCCCATGAACTTTTTGAGCTCTTACTATGTGGCTAGTACCCTTTACATTTATCTTTCACTGTGCTTTTATTGCATAGGCAAGTTATATAAAATCTCAAAAGTGACACTTTAATAGAGGTGAGCTAAGCCCATGTATGTCTACATCAAAGCACTGCATTAATAACCTGCAGTTCTCTTTATTCCTTGGATTAATTCACTTGATTAGGTTAACTGCCCACATTGGCTAGCACTGATGTTATACACCAGGCAACTAGATAAGATGGATGGAGAGAGCCATATTTTCAGATGTGGGAATGTCATTACACTTTGCTGAAGTGACTATCTAGGGCATCCTTTTAACTTCCATAAACCTAGGTGGGACTGGAAATGTAACAAGAGCAGAGCATTTGCCTAAAGAAGCCTGGATTCAATGCCATTTGAGACTTGGTGCGTTCAGTTGTTCACATCTACTTCCTAGGACTTTTTTTTTTCCTCTTAGAATTCCCTTATTCAGCACCTTCAAATGCCACTTTCTGGTCGGATTTGAGGCTACTTCACATGAATTCACACCTACTACTGAAACCTGGTCACAGCAGGGGAGGTCATGTGAAGGCCTAGACTTGACTTCACAGGCTCCATCTTAGGGAAAGGGCCACCATCTCAGACCACCTGCTGTACTCAGTTCCAGGAAAAACCTCAGGAATGTGCCATGGCAACTTGAACAGATACAGGGAAGTAAAGTTTAACAAGATCCAGATACTCCTGCAGACATCCTGTCTGCAATTTATGGCCCTTGACGATATCTAGATAATCCTGTTGAGCAGCCCAGATAATCCTGCTCAGCAAGTTGTGGTTCCCCGCCAAAAGTCTAATCCAATGGTTTCAAAATGCGGTTTTGCACCCAAAGTCTAGACCAATAGTTTCAAAAAATCACCTTGCCCCATATCCCTTCTACCCAATCCCAAGCATGTAATTCCCAGCTTGTGGTTTTTCCCTATAAAAACTCTCTACACCTGGGCTCATGGCCGCCACATTTCCATCATCTGCCATGCAGTGGCCCAGGCTGAATCCTTCGGTGCCTGCATCGGAAACCGGCTCCTTGGTGGTCTCTGGGGGTTTCGTGGAAGCAGTACAACAGTCATAGGCCCAAGAATCTGTTACTGCTGTCTTACAAAATGGTCCTGTTGTCAAAACATTGTATACACGTATGAAATTCTCAAGGAATAAACAATATATTTTAAAATAAACTTTAAAAGTTGGTAACAAGGGCTGGAGAGATGGCTTAGCGCATAAGAGCATTTGCTGCCTTCCCAGAGGAAGTTCAATTCCCAACACCCACAGGGCAGCTCACAATTGATTCAACTCCAGTTCAAAGGGCTTCAGCACCCTCTTCTGGCCCCAAGCACTGCATCAAACGATGCACAGACATACACAAAGATTTCTGTCTTCAATCCCAACACTTGGGAGACAGGAAGGGTGGGTATGCCAGCAGGGACAGTATAGTGAGACCTTGGGTTTTTTTTGTTGTTTTGTTTTTTTAAAGATTTATTTATTTATTTATTATGTATACAGAAGAGGGCACCAGATCTCATTACAGATGGTTGTAAGGCACCATGTGGGTGCTGGGAATTGAACTCAGGACCTCTGGAAGAGCAGTCGGTGCTCTTAACCTCTGAGTCATTTCTCCAGGCCGTTTTTGTTTTTTGTTTTTTGAAGACTTATTTACTCATGTATTTTATGTATGAGTTCTCTGTCTTCACATCAAAAAGAGAGAATCTGATCCCATTACAGATAGTAGTGAACCACCACATGGTTGCTAGGGATTAAACTCAGGACATCTAGAACACTCAAGTGTTCTAACCACTGAGCCATCCCTCCTGCTTCCCAGAGTCTGTCTTAAAAAAAAAAAAATGCACTCTCATTGTGGTGTTTTGAATGAGAATAGCGCCATAGAGCTTATATATTTGAATGTTTGGTTGCCAACTGGTAGACTATTTAGGAAGGAAGGATTAGGCAGTTTTGGAGATGTCTCATTGAGGGCGGGCTTTGAGGTTTCAATAGCCCATGACATTTAAATTAGCTCAATTCCACTGCCTCCTGCCTGTAGATCAGGATAAAAGGTCTCAAGCTACTGCTCTAATACCATGTCTGGTCTGCCTACAGCCACATTCCCCACCATGATCATGGACTCACCCTCTGAAGCTGTTAAGCAAGCCTCTAATTAAATGCTTCCTTCTCTAAATTAGTTGCCTTGGTCATGGTGTCTCTTCAGTGACAGAACACTAACCAAGACATTCATTTATAAGGTTTGGACATTCTACCCTTTTCATTCAACACACTCTTCCATGGCTCCCTACAAGTCTTTCTTTCATGTGCACAGGAATCAAGCTTGCTTACCTATTTTGCTCCAGGTCAAGAGTTCTATGTCCATCAGCTAGTTTCGGCCAACAGAAAAAAAAGCTAAGAATAAATTTGAAAAGCTGAGAAATGAACAAGAGAAAATGCTGATGGGGCAGGGACGTTTGGGCAGGAGAAAGGAAATTGTGTGTTTGGGGGGGGGGGGGTGACTGGTAATCCATTGTGTCAAAATTATCTTAAGTCTACCAATTACTTTCTTTGGAAGCCTTTGTATCAGCTGGAGCTAACAATACTGAATCACTAGGGATAACATAGGCAGAGCTTCCAAGAAAACCCTGTGGTCTGGGAGTCAGCCATATCACACCCTGAGACATTAACTTGCTGTGAGACCCTAAGATCTTCAATCTCTTTGCACTACAGTGTATCTGTAATAGCCCAGCTCTCTTGCACAACTGTGGTGAAAAGCAAGCTTGAATGTGTATATAAGAGTGTGCATGCAGTAAATGAAAACAAATGAGTCAAGTGTCCAGCTAAGATTTCTTCTCTCCCTCCCCAAAGACCAAAGACTTAATAGAAACTCACACTGTCATTATACCAACTAAATGTCTACTTGAATAGACAAGTTACTTCAAGAACTATTTTGGCATTCTTTTTAAAATTTGCTTTACCTACCAAAACATTCTTAGTAATCATAAATTGTTTGCTTGTATTTTATGTCCTGAAGCATCCCAGCTGGATCAACACTCACTCCAGGTGCTAGACACCTGATTCTGTGGTTAAAAACATTGGCTGCTCTTGCAGAGAGCAGGATTTTGATTCTCAGCACCCATGTGGTGGCCCAAAATTATCTATAAGTCCAGTTTCAGAGATCTGTTGTCTCTGCTGGTCTCTATGGAGACTCACTTCTTATGAGTGAGTCTCACAGAGGAGTTTGCTGCAGGCAGAAAGGTGAGGAATTCCAAGTTGCCCACTGCTTCCGGCCAGAGCCACTAGGCTCGGTTCAAAACAAGAGTCTAAGAGCGTTGAACACACCTTTATTCAGGTAGAAGTACAAAAGCATGTTTCTAACCCAAATGCATACATGTGATTTTTACAGATTCTGCTACTTAAGGAAGAATCAATCCTCTGTCTCAGTCACCACAGGTGACTATTGGTCTCTATAAGTAAGAGTATACAAGTTTGATAGGGACAAAAAAAAAACATGCATTTTTCATTTGCTTTTACATTTAAATCAATTTGATATATGTCGATTTTCTTGCCTTGATGACATCAACACTACGCTTGCTGATGGCAAAGAAGTAAAATACAGTGGTAGGACTATCCTAGAGGTTAGCCACAAGGTTTACAGAGTGAGCAATTTATTTTAGACATTGGTTGAGGATCCTAGTGAACATTACAACATCTGAACTATGGAAGCCTCAACTGCTTGATTGACAACTAGAATTTTAAATAATACTTTTCTTATTCATAAAACGTTATGAATTTTAAGATGAAACAAAATGCTTTGACACCATGTAAAGAATCATGAACTCTATGTAGTATAGGGCAGGGACCCTGAACTCAACACCTGTGATCACTTCTATAAATCAAAACAGCCATGATCTTTTATATGGCCTATAGATTCTATTAAAATACAAAAATAAAATCCAGGCACATGAGCACATGCCTATAATCCCAGCTACTTGGGAGGCAGGAAGATTTCGTGAACCCAGGAAATCAAGGCCAGCCTGGGCAACAAAGTAAGACTGCATCTCAACACAAAGTATGGCAATGCACAAACGATTATGCACAAAGCCCTATGCTTCAAAATACTACCCTGGGTTGATGAAGGGAGTGGAGGGAGACAGATAAAGAAGCAATCCTAGTGGTTACAAGTTTACCAGGAACAGACCTGCCACTCTCTTGAAATACTGTCTAGATACAGCACTAAGAACAGCAACATCCTTATTGGAAGGCTGTATTTTCTTACAAAGTTCTCTGATTTGTGTGTTCTTTGTTTCCCTATCAAAAGCAGACCTGAGCATTTTGTTGGCCTTCAATACAGGCATATAAAAGATTTCTAAACGTACACATACATGCAAAGTAGGCACTGAATGAATGTAGCTAGACCACCAGGAGTCTTACTGGCTCCCTGATGTCCTTGTCATCTCTTTTAGAGGACTGTGGATGCAAACAAGGCAGATGAAAACTCGAGCATTACTTGCAAGTGTTTGGGTGCCTGCCACAAACTTGGGAAGACTGAATCCTCCAAACGTGGATGCTTGATGTGGAAATACAACTCTTGAAAGGAAGCTTCACCACAGGAGAGAAGATCCCACAGAAGAGCAGTGTCAGCTAGTGAGAAGCTTACAACCAGGACATCATTTAAAGACGCCTGTGAGAATGTAGAAATCAACAGGAAGCCAAGGGTGTGGCTATGGAAACAGCAGCATGTGGGGTCCTCAGAAAAGAATAGGCCCGAGTCTCCACTGCTTGACATTCAGGACAGTAACAGGAAAAGCTCATGGGACTACTGTCAGAAGCTCTGTCAACACTGGTACAAAGACAGCATCCTACACAAGCTGTGAATACGAATCAATTTCAAAGAAAAAATGTTTTAATGTGTATAGGCCAAACTAAAATAAACTCACTTAAATGTGTTCTATAAATAAAATACTCGTACCTTCTTAGAATACTTTTTTAAGGATGCTGTGAGAAAATGCGTTCACCAATTGCCTTCTGGATTCAGTTATTCTACACTGAAAACACTGGGACTAAATAAGAATAATTACACACAGAAGTAACCATTTTCTTTCCAATACTTTGATACCAGGTAAGGCCTGAAACAGAGTGGTAAGTTTCACTGCTTGCATTCTATCAGTCTCATCTGGTGCAGATGTTCTGATCTGACCATTTCATCATATCCAGATCCTCACCTGGTACATTCTGATGACACATGGACCCCTGCTCACAGATCTGCCACATTTACCACACCCAAATGACCTCTTGGACATAGATTCTTTGATGTGAGCAAGCACTGGGGTATGACTGAGTTTCCTCACATACACCCCTATCTTCACAGGCTTTCTGCATGGCACAAACGTTGACACTGAACCAACAAGGTAGTTGACAGATGGCTTTTTCACATTTGATAGTGGAATTTTACTCCAGTACAAATTTTCCAACTGTGACTATGGTATGAAAATACGCTGAACAATGTACCACATTCTGTGTATCCTAGCACTGATTTACAGGAGCCAATGAAGAATTTTAACACCAAAATACTTCCTAATACTCATCTCATTCAGCGCGTTTCTCTCTGGTATGACTTTTCTGATGCTGTCCAAGGGCCGAGCTGACTGACGACGTTAACACAGTTATTACATGTCTGACTTCTGCGGTCAGTTCTCACATACTGAATGAGGCCTGAACTTGACTAAATGTCTCCCCAAGTTCATTGCATTCATAAGGTTTCTCTTTGGTATGGACCCTTTCATGTTGGACAAGGTGCGCTCTCTGATTGAAGCTCTCTTCCCATGCATCACAGTCAAAGACTCTCTCTCTAATGGGAATTTCTTGTTGCAGAGTAAGATCAGAGTTGTGACTAAAACTTTCCTCATAATCGTTGTAGTCATATGATTTCTCTTTCCTGTGCATTTTGTGGTGCTGAATAAGGCAAGAGGTTTGGCTGAAAGCTTTCCCACACTCATTACATTCATGCAGTTTCTCTCCTGTGTGAATTCTTTGATGCTGAATAAGATGGGAATTCAATCTGAAGTCTTTCCCACATTCAGTACACGTGTAGGGCTTTTCTTGGAAACGGATTCCTTGCTGTTTCACATAGGCCAGCCCACATTCATCATACTCGTAGGACTTCTCTTGATGATGTACTCTCTGATGTTCAACTAGATATGAGGTGTGGCAGAAGTCACTGCCACACACAGTACATTTACAGGCCATGTCCTTGTGAGTTCTCTGATGCTGAGTAAGGTGCACGCTTCGGCTGAAGACTCTTTCACAGCTGCCACACTTGTAAGACTTGCCTTTGGCATGAACCTTCTTATGCTGAAGCACATCTGAGCTCTGGCTACATGACTTCTCAGGTGCTTCACAGGATTTATCGGACACTTCACATTTGTAGGATTTCTCTCTAGTGTGTATTCTCTTATGTCGACTAAGACTTGAGCTCTGACTGAAAGATTTCTCACATTCCTTACATTTGTAGGGTTTTTCTCTTGTGTGAATTCTCTGATGTCTAGTAAGAGCAGAGGCCTGATGGAAGGTTTTCCCACATGTATCACATTTATAGGATCTGTCAGTGGTAGGCATGTTCTCCCACTTATTAAGGTGGGACAGATCCATTAAGCTTTCTTTATAGTCACTACTCTGAAAATTCTGTGTTAGATTTATGGGTTCTTGTTCACCAACAGTGGGGTTCTGGTTGAAGTTCATGTCATACTTACTGTCATCAATGGTCTGTATTCGAAGAACTCTCTGATCTGCATCAAGTGTTGAGTCTAGACTGAAGCTTTTTTCGGGTTCGCTGTTCTTCTCACTGGTGAAGTTTTTCTTGCTGATTGTTATTTGTCTAAACTCTCTCTCCAGAAAGAGAAATTTTCTTAGAATCTCCTGGAGCCTTTCTAATCTGTCCTCAGATTTATAGACCTCTCTGGTCTCAGGAACTTGGGCAATATTCTGTTTGAATTTTCCTACTCTCACTTTGTATGAATGTACTTCTTCCGAAATTTTCCGCTTAGGGATCAACAGCTTGTTTTCTTCTCTGGTCTCTCCATCTAATACAATTATATAAATAGAAAATACAAATGTAAGCTGTACCCTGTAATAAATAAGTAAATAAAAATAGGAGGAAACTAAATAATGTAGTATCCTCAAATATAAGCAAATTTTATTTACTTCAAAAAACAAGCACAAAATTTCAACAGCAGATGTAAGGGCCAAGAAGAACAGGAACAAGGTGGGACAGAAATGGATCAAAGGATGATACAAACAGGCTATTTCAGCAAAGTAAAATAACAGGCAGTAAGACATTTCAAAGAACAAATATAAAAATGGGTTAAAAATGTCCTGTAACTTAAACTGGGACCTAGCATACTAGTATGAAAGGAATTAAAATGTAGAGATAGCAAAGCTTTGTGTGTTGAGTATGAGCTCAGCCAGAACTTGGCTAAACACTTGTATTAAACACTTATACTTTACATCTCCACTGATTCATCTGACAGGTTCTGCCTTACTCACCTGAACAGTCATCTCTTATGACTTCTTTACTCTTAGTTTCCAGATCAAAGACCTGTAGATCCTGTTCCCGCTGGGAGATCCCATCAGGCTTGGAAATTGGAAATCCTGCTCACAGAGAAGGAAATGGAATATGGCAACTTATCCCCAGATGCTACACTGCCCTCTTTCCTTTCTAGTTACAGTTAATACAGAAGATAAGTTCTGAGAAGACATTTGTCAGGAAGACCTAGAGAATGAAGAGGACAATGTCCTCTAAGGAGTTCAGATTTGTGCTCTGGTAAAGGGTATGCTAAGGGGAGAGTTTGTAACTTGGAAGCAGCAACTTACATTTAAATATAATTTAGGGAATTTGTGCATGGGTGTATATCTGTCTTCACAGAAGTTATCATTAGTATTCCTGTGGCCCAGCACACAATGTTGGTGTTAGACTTGGTCTACAAGTACCAAATTGTACCCTCAAAATGTAATCCAAACACCTGCTACACAGTTAATTAAAGTATAGCAGCAAATCAGTAATAAATAAATATAGCAAAAACCAGTAAGACAGACAAGTTCAATGAAGAACACAAAAACAGGAATCATTTCTGATTATCTTCAGCACAATAGGGTAACAACTGAAACAATTTACAATATAATTCTAATTCATAAGACTTTAAAATCCCCAACATATTACTTCAAGGGATAGACAGATGGCATAGTGGTTAAAGGCACTTAACTACTCTTGCAGGGACAAGTTTAGTTTCCAGCATCCACATGGCAGCTCACACTGGCTATAACTTGAGCTCCAGGGAAGCTGAAACCCTCTTCTGGCCTCCCTGGGTACCTGCACTCATGCACATACCCACACTCAGACACATACATATAATTTAAGTTCCAGGACAGCCAGGGCTGCATAAAGAGACATTGTCTCCAGAGAGAGGGGGGGGGGGGCCAGCTGTAAGAGTCTTCATGCACCTTACTCAGCATCAGAGAACTCACAAGGACATGGCCTGTAAATGTACCATGTGTGGCAGTGACTTCTGCCACACCTCATATCTAGTTGAACATCAGAGGGTATATCATCAAGAGATGATGGCTGTCCTGGAGCTCTCTTTGTTGACCAGGCTGGCCTCAAACTCACAGAGATCCACCAGCCTTTGCCTCCTGAGTGCTGGGATTAAAGGCGTGAGCCGCCATCGCGTGCTTTTTTTAAAGGATTCTTTCCAAGCAGTTATGAAGTAGAACCTAATTGTTCAGAGAGTAACATTCTCGGGATTTCTAACATAAGTGATCAGACAGAAAAATATTTTCTAGTTATTATGTGTAAAATGTTACTATTTTTCTGATGACCATTCTGATACAACTGCCTTTCATGTCAAATATCTACTGTATCCAAATGTATTTGATTTAAATCATCATTCTAAATAAATACGACAGATGATTCTTTAAAAAAAAAAAAAAAAAAGGCATTGTCTCAAAACAAAACAAAATTACTGAAGGAATGGAAACACTTATTTACCCTGATTTGATCATTGCATATGATAAATAAGCACTGAACTACCATAATGTTCCATGAAACTGTTCCAATATCTTGACTTTTAAAGAAAAAATGAAGTAATCTGATTCAATGCACACGGGAACAAAGGGCATGCCACATCTTCATACCAGATTTAGCTTATACTCTTATTTATTTAACAAGCATTTATGGGGTACCTCTTATATAAAAAGCATAGTGGGGACAGAGAGCCCAAGCAAAAGGTCCAATCCATCTCAAACAACTGAAGGACCTCACCTTCTAAATACTGAGACAACTATAAATACTAACTACAACATGCTACAGTAAAAGTGTAAGTAAAACAAACTCTATTGCTGAGAAGACTTCTTACTTCTCCCTCTCCCCCTCTCCCCGTCTCCCCCTCTCCCCCCCCCCCCCCTCTCTCTTTCTCTCTCTCTGTGTGTGCGCGTTCTTGGGCACAGAAAGAATCAAGGAGCACATATGCAATGTTTGGCTTGAGTCAGTAATCTCCAAAAACCTATCTATATACATACTGCATATCTAATGTATTACTTGTTCCCCTTATCCTACTATGTCACCACATAATGAGTGGTGTTTATAGATTCTTAAAAATGGCTTAAGGACCAGGTGAGTCGCCCATCACCTGAGGAACTGATAATGACAACGTGGTACATATACACAATGTAATTTCATTCAGCTATGAAGAAAAATGAAGGAGCTGAGAGATGGCTTAGCAGTTAAAGAGAGTGTACTGCATTTACAGAGGACCTGAGTTTGATTTCCAACACCTATGTCAGGCTGCTTATAACAGCCTGTAAACCCAGCTCCAGAGAATTGGATGACCTCTTGCAGACTCTAAGGGCACCTGCACTCACACCTACTTTGTGTGCACGCACACACAAAGTAAGCCTTTAAAAACAAAAATAAAATTTGTAGAAAATGAAGCTAGAAATGTTACATTGAATGAGGTCACCCAGGTCCAGAAGCTTGCAATTTTCAGATTTCTGTGTTTAAATTGGGAGCGTCTATACAAAGAAGCTAAAATGGGGGGGGGGGGGGGCAGTTACAGGAAATAAAATAGTGGAAAACACAGAAAATACTGGAATTAAAAAGGCTTAAATGTGAGTGGAGGAGGGGTGGGGTGGGTTAACATAAGGAGATGGGAAAGATGACGTATATAAAGGCCATAGGAAACCTATGACTTGTAAGCTAATTTTAAAATGGGGTGAGGGGAGGACTTTAATCCCACCACTGGGGAGGCAAAGTAAGGATCTCTGTGAGTTTGAAACCAGACTGGTGTACACAGCAAGTTCCCAGCAAGCCAGGTTAAGGGAGGTATGCTGCATGGGTAGATGATATTGCTCCCCCGAACCACAGGTAAATTAAATAAAGTCCCGATGACAGGTGTGCAATATCTGTCTCCCTATGAGTTACTGGTTAGAGAGAGGCCCCCCCAAAACCATACAGAATATTGCTACTGCCCTTGGCTTGGTTGCCCCCCAGAACTAAATATGGCTCTATTGCTGAAAAGACCACACTAGCTTCAGGACATAAAGAAATCAAGTTGACAGCTTCACCTTTGCTGGCCAGTTTTCATAGTGCCAGAAGGTTCTATGCAGGATACTGGGGAGTAAACACCAATGGTCTTATCTAACTGTGAACCCTTCTAGCTACCATACCTCCCTGCTAGGCAAGGTGTGCACTGACACAATAACATCACATCTGTTATGGGGATAACCTAGCACTTCCTCATTGAATTTGAGGCCTGTTCTAAAGAACAAAATGTATGCCTGGTACTGGAAACCTGGCCAAAACTCACAGCTGATTATAGGCCCTACTTCTGTTTTGCTAATTGGACATGGTGTCAAACTGTCTCCTAAATATGCTTATACTGACAAATTAGTGCTGCTTTCAGCTGTAGTCAAAGAAGCTTCCATATGCAGTAGGCAACTGTTGATGCAGAGTCTAACTAGTCAGAGTTGAGAACAAGTAATCACTGAGTGCTCAAACCTAAAGAGAACATCTGTATCACCCCTTCCATGACTCAAGAAACATCATAGAAGGGGTGCAAGTAGGGGGAAAGAGTGCTGTGAAACAAAGGCCATTGCTTTCAGAAGCTCACAGCAGCAGTGGTTGGTTACCTACGTAAGACTGGGCCCATTGCCAGGCAGTGGTGGTACACACCTTTAAGCCTAGCACTCGAGAGGCAGAGGGAGGCGATCTATGAGTTCAAGGCCAGCTTGGTCTAAAGAGTAAGTTCCAGGACAGCCAGGACTACACAAAGAAACCCTGTTTCAGAAAGAAAGAAAGAAAAAAAAAAAAAAAAAAAAAAGGACCAGGCCCATCAATCAACATTCCAATACGAATAGGAGAGGGACTCAGAAAGCCCCCTCTCCCTGGCTCAGCAGCTAGGAATACTGGCTGCTCTTCCAGAGGACCTAGGTTTGATTTCAACTCCCAGCACCCATTCACAACTGTCTGTAACTCCAGTTCCAGGGGATCCAACACCTTCACAGACTTACATGTAAGCAAAACACCAATGAACATAAAATAAAAATATGGGCATTATCAACACTAATAACCCTTCAGGGATAGCCTGAACCATGAATCTTGTATCCTGTCCTTCTTTTTTTGTTTTGTTTTTCGAGACAGGGTTTCTCTGTGTAGCGCTGGCCATCCTGGAACTCTCTCTCTCTAGACCAGGCTGGCCTCAAACTCAAGAGATTCTCCTGCCTCTGCTTCCCAAGAGTCTGCACTTCTTTTGAATAACACACTTAAAAAATTTATAGAGTGAAAACTTTGTACCCAAATGTCAACATAATAATGGCATCCACTTTTATTTAAAAAAGGGGGGGCACTTAGGAGACTGGAGAGATGGCTCAGATGTTAAGAGAACTTATTGCTCTTGGAGAGGACCCAGGTTTAATTTCCAGTACTCATGGTGGTTCACAACTGTATATAACTCCAATTCCAGAGGATTCAATACCCTCTTCTGACCTCCACAGGCACAAGCATGAATGTGGTATACATGCATACAAGCAAAACACACATAAAATAAAATGAATTAATCTAAAAAAAAAAAAAAAAAATTTTAAAGGGCATTTAGCCTGGAAAATATGAACCTTGGGAGACCAGGTGAGAGCTAATAAGATCAGAACAGATACATGAACAGCATGCACTGTTTCTGAATCCCAGTTGAGGGTTTAAGTAGTCAACCATCTTTAGACACTTAACTGAGATCTTTCATGTCAAATCAAAATACTGCTGAGCTACATTAGAGCAGTTGCTTCCACACATATGGATTGAGTTTACATCCCTGGCATGGCAAAATAATATTCATAGTGTAAAAATGCGACACGAGGGCCAAACATTTTAAACTCAGCCATTTATTTATTTATTGCTGTCTAGTGCAAACACTTAACAAAGGGATTAACCTTCTGGTGTTTGTGACAAATAAAAATACAGCCATGGGAAAAACATGAATGGAAAGGGAGACTAAGTCATGGATTGAATCATAAAGTTCTTATGCTATAACCCTAAACACTAAGGAAAATTAGTAAACATATATAACCTTACACTTCAAACGGAATATGGTGACCCACAAAAATAAAGTTAATTCCCAAGGATGTTAAAAATGGTTGCTAAGAATATGCTTGCTTGGACAGGCAGTGGTGGTACATGCCTTTAATCCCAGCACTCTAGAGACAAAAACAGGCAGATCTCTGTAAGCTCAAAGGCAACCTGGTCTACAAAGCGAATGTCAGGACAGTGAGGACTGTTACACAGAGACCCTGTCTCCAAAAAAAAAAAAAAAAAAAAAAAAAAGCTGCCTTGATCACAAAAGCAAGCTGGGTAGGACAAGAGGGTTTCTTGTAGTCTGTGGGTATGCAGGTATATGTGTCCTTTGTGTGTGAAAAAATGAAAGATAAAATGAGACAAAGTTCCACCTGGTAGTATATCATACTATAAGCTTGTGTTAAACTACTACAAAAAGTACACAAGTTAACTGTTGGAAATTCTGTATTAGGTAAAATTAACATTAGTTTACAATTATATATAGATCATTTTACAATTTACAAAGCTTTTAAATATACATCCATTTTGATGCCCTATACTATTTAATTTTTGTGCCCCCCATTTCCCCTCCATCAAGGACACAGTTAAGAACACTTAATTAGGAAAGCTAATATAATTACATCAATTGGTATGGTACCACAAAGAATCAGAGGCAAGAAGACAGAATTTTAAAGGAAGAATAAAATGATACCAAACACGAGCAAAGTGGGGTGGGGGGGGGAGAGACACTGTGGACAGGCTATACTCACTACTAGAAAGAACACACAGCATGTGCTCCCTGCTCTAAAACAACAGGAAACAATGACAAGTAGTTGACCACCAAGTGTGGTTTATGAATGAACTGAGTTCCAAAGGCATGTGGTTTTATGGAAGGCTTCCATGTTAGAGATTCACCAAAGGTCATTTGGGGATCGGCAACTTTACATAATGGTGGCATCCCAAGGAACATCTATTCCATCAACCAAATTTAATATCTTACAATCTTGGAAAAGGAGTTTCCGTGCAGGGACGAGCACTACCGATGGAAAGCCGATACCTGGGCCATCTCTTGGTGATTCCTGCCGTAAGGACTGCAAGTGTTTCTCCAGAGAAAGCACTTGCCTGGGTATGACTCAGGGCTGGGCAGGAATTCACACAATGAATCCGGGTGGTGGGAAGGCGGAGAAGTATGCCTATAAAGATCAAAGAGCCAGGAATGGAAAACACACTAAAAAAACCTTCCCAAGAAGTAAACTGCCTCCCCACAGATAAGAAAATTTCTTAAATCCAACATGAAATCAAAAAGGTTTTAAAAAAAAAAAAGAAAAGAAAAGAAAAAAATGCCCTAGGTGCCACCAAAAAGAAAAAAATAGGTGGGGGAAGTTTAACTATAGATATAAATGCACAAGAGTGCATGCAAGATCAAAGATAGGCCAAAAAAAACAGGGAGGGGAAAAAAAGAACAAAGCTCACATCAAGGAGATTGCCAACAATCCTGTCCCTCCCCTCCCCCACCCCCCACACAGGTATTTCTCAATAGCACTACAGATTGCCTAATCCCAGGCATCCTCAAAACAACAAAGAAACATGATTTAAGGATTTAGCCCACCTAGTATGGGATGTCTTGAGCCTTCTGCTACATAGGGTATGGTTGCTTAGGATTACCATCTAGGTAATGCACTATAATGTGTAATACCCACAGTGAGTCACGACTTTAAATGAAGTCTCTCGATTCTGCCTGTCTGGAGATGAGTTTGAAGATCTTAAAAAGCAAGAAAGTACTCAACAAGAGAGATTTCAGTCTTTCTTTTAAATATGTGTTTCTTTCTTGGGAAAACCTCAGATACAGGGCACAAAAGATCAGAACAGAGTGTTTGGCGAGGGGTTGGGAAGATCCTTAAGACTCTCATTTAAAAAAAAAGAAAGAAAGAAAATGAAAAGGTGAGAACTTAGCTAAAGCTCAACCAAGTTTCTCTTTGCTAACAGGAAACAGATGTCCCACAAAAGCAAGAGACATGACCTGGGGAAAGAGTAGAAGGTCTCCTGATAACACAAAGGAACCCTAAATTAACCCCCGAGAGGAGAGGACCTCAAAGATAGAGGGCTGAGACCTAAAACCTGAGCATACTCCACTGACCATCTCAAACACCTACTCAGAAACAAGAAAGACATCCAATGGGTAAATTGAGCAACAGGAGGGTCCTTACCCAGTGAAACCACGTTTCCATAATTCTCTAACATCACTTCTCTGTAGAGCTCCCTCTGAACAGGGTCCAGGCATCCCCATTCCTCTCGAGTAAGATGCACAGCCACATCCTCGAATGTCACAAACTCCTGAAATAATAATTCTGGCTGCTTTCAGGAATGGGCTACTGTAGCACCATGGCCAGAGAATGATGAACGTGACACAAAGGGCATCTAGTGACTATTTCTGTTGTGGAGGAGGGAGAACAGACTAGAACCTAGAAAATAAATCCCTTAAGTGCCCAGATCACAGTGTCATGGACAAAGGTGGTGGTGGGGAGACAGAAAAATCTGTCAAATCCAGGTCTCTGAAGAGGATCTGTTCCCAAACTGCTACTGAAAAGACTCCAGGCAAGTTTAACAAATGGGATAAAAGAGAAGCCACACTCAATCAGCAACAAGAAACCCTGAGGAAAAGCAGAGGGTCCCTCAGCTCACCTGGTACCTGGCTGTCAGGAGTGCAGCTGCCTGGTCTCCTGGGCTTCCCTCATGGGGAAGAGCAGGCACCTGGGGAACAGGTGGAGCTGAGGGAGGAGAAAGGAGCCAAGGGTGAGAGCAGCCCTTCCACAGGGCTCCCTTTCAGAAGGTACTTCCCCTGCCCGAGGTGTGGGTGGCATCCTCCTTCACATCACCTTTGTAGTAAAGCCAACAAACATTGACCAGGTTTCAGGTATATCCTCCTCCTTGGTAGCTGTTCCTACTTACATATGTTTAGGACTGTGATATGCATTTTACTAGGAATCTCACTTTTTCCTCGACATAACATTCCTCCCAAGGAAGGCTAAGCATTACACCTGTGGTTCGATGAGCAAAGCAAAGCATAAAGACAAACAGTGTTTCCTGGCCAGCCTGGTCTACGAGTGAAAGACATGGTCTCAAAAAAAAAACGGAAGCAGCAGCAAAGAGAATGCTGAAGACATAGCTCAGGGGGTGGAGTGCTTGCTTGGCATGCATGAGGCTCTGGGTTCGATCCCCAGCACCATGTACTGGGTATGGTGGCCCATAACTGCAATCTCAGCACCTGGAAAGTGGATGTACAAGAATCACAAGTTCAAAGTCATCAAGTTCATAGGAAGTTCAATACCAACTTGCACTACATAAGACTGTCTCAAAAAGAGTTGAAGGGGACCAGGTGTGGTGGCACAAGCCATTAATCCCAGGACTCAGGAGGCAGAAGCAGCAGGATTTCTGTGAGTTCAAAGCCAGACTGGTCTACATAGTGAGTTCCAGGACAGGCACAGCTATGTAGAAACAGCCTATCTCAAAACAACAAAAGAGTTAAAGGACTTGAAGTGATTTATCCAGGGTCAGGGTTTTAGCAAACTTCTGATATTTTCCCAGATACCATTTACTATAAACTCCATTATGCCTTTTGGTTGTTGTTGTTGTTATTGGGCACTGTTCTCTGCAACCATTGTATGAGGCTTTCAAGAACAAGGAATAGCCGGGCGGTGGTGGCGCACGCCTTTAATCCCAGCACTCGGGAGGCAGAGCCAGGCGGATCTCTGTGAGTTCGAGGCCAGCCTGGGCTACCAAGTGAGTCCCAGGAAAGGCACAAAGCTACACAGAGAAACTCTGTCTCAAAAAACCAAAAAAAAAAAAACAAGGAATAGTCATGTTTCTCATGTTTCTTCATAATCCTTTACACCCTCCAACAATGCCCCCACATCACCCTCCACTTAATGGCACTCCATCTGTGCTGCTAACACACAAGTGACTTCAGGCACTCACATTGGTCACAGAAATCTAAGATAAGACATAGTTATTACATAATGAAATCAGCAGCTAAGTATAGTAAAGAATGCCTACAATTCTAGGAGTTGGGAGGCTGAGACAAAATTCATCCAAATCGTGGGCTGGATAGTACTAGGCCAGTCAGGGCTACACAACAAACCTTGTCGGGGGAGGTGGGGGAGGACTGCCAAACCTACCTATCTAACACACGTATGTGAATGTACAGTTAATTTGTAACATCTGTGCATTTAAATAGACACTGTGCTCAAGCGAGAGATTAAATGGTTGCTTTCTTGACCAAAATTAGATTATTCACAAACTGCAGTTGCAACAGAATGGCAGGTAGCAAAGCTCACTAAGTCACAGGAAAGGAGACACAAAGTGAAGGGCACAGAGGGAGGGAAAGGTTCTTTCTGAGTCTACGAGGAAGCAAAAAGCAGGTAAGGCTAGTGAGATGTGGCAAAAGCAGCCTGTCTTAAAAAATGGTCGGGCTGTAGTGACAGGAATGAAGCCCACATTTTCGAAAGGACAAACAGCTAGGGCAGGACGGAAGACTAGCCACCCTTAACAGAGGGGCCCAACCCAGGAAGGAATCCCATCTGTCCCTCCGTCCAGTTCTTCCTCTCAAGGCCTCTTTCATATCAGGCCCAAGAGTTCCTTAATACTCCCATTCTCCTGGAAGTAAGTGTTGTCTCTGCCTTACCCCCAGGGAATCCCTGCTCCATCTCCGTGTCCTGCAGAAACTGAAGCTCTGGGGAAAGACATTCAGACTGGCTCTCCAAAGGCTGAAACTGGACCCTTGGTGATCCTGCTGCCTCGTGGGATATTTCCTCCATCCCTGTTCAAGAGGACAATGACCATCACTGCAGGGTGAGATTAGGAGAAATTACTTAATAAACAAACTAAAATGTCCCACCATCATTTCACAGTCTTAGTACTTAGCAAACTATTTTATATATGGGTAGATATTTAAGAAAAATTAGTTTAAAATCAATTTAAGACCAGCCTGGTCTAAGAGCGAGTTCCAGGAAAGTCAGGGCTACACAGAGAGACCATGTCTCGAAAAACAAACAAACAAACAAACAAAAAAAGGGTACTCGATTCCAGGTGTCACTGTCCACAAAGCTAAGTTTCTCTAAATGCTATTAATTAAAGTGCATGGTAATTTGGGTCCAAAAAGGGGGAAAAAAGGTCATTAACAGTTACCAAAATAAACAGCAAAAGGAAAAAAATGGGAGCTGAGGATGCATACAACTCAAGGTATGAGTACTTCCTGCTATGCACAGAGCCCTGACTTCAATCCCTAACACCCCCTCCCCTCCACAAAAAACAAAGGGTACCCATTCAGTTTCAAAACTTAACATCCAAATTGTACGGTCTAAGAAATTCGGTACTATTCAGACTCTACTGTAAATCCCAAATCTGTGGTATTAAAATATATATCTCAGCCGGGCGTTGGTGGCGCACGCCTTTAATCCCAGCATTCGGGAGGCAGAGCCAGGTGGATCTCTGTGAGTTCAAGGCCAGCCTGGGCTACCAAGTGAGTTCCAAAAAAGGCGCAAAGCTACACAGAGAAACCCTGTCTCGAAAAACAATATATATCTCACTGGGCCTGTAATCCCAGCTCTTGGAAAATGTAGGCAGGAGCTCTTGTTCAGGAGTTCAAATCTAGACTCCTCAAGGCTGTCTCAAAAACAAAACAAACAAAAAACAGTAGATAGCCTTTAAAAAAAAAAAGAAAGAAAGAAAGAAAAGAAAATCAACCAGTACAATAGCTTAAATCGTTCCATAGGGCGTCCTAAGTATTTAGAGGCTCAAGTTTACAGCCAGAGAAACACGCCAGTTAAGATTACTCATTGTTTTTCTCAAAAGCTTCGGAATTAGGTGGTAACCGGTCAGGCCCTTCTGCATTACTCAACGGGCCCGATGAAGAATGACACAACTCACTTCGGAGACGGACCCTTAGGGCAGGCTGGTCGGACCGCCAGGGTGCAGCACGAGGAAGAGCTGCGAAGTGCCTGATGTCCTTCAGAGCCAAGGACGTGCAGGGTTCCGTCCACCTTCCACCACCCTCCGTGACGCTCCCGGCCCGTTCCCGGGCCTCGCCCAGCGCCGCTCTCCATCCACTTCCCTTTTAGGGGACGCTTTCGGGCCCCAGAGGGCGAAGCGGGCCCACACGAACCTACCTACCTACCACCGGGGCCCGGCCGCTGGGTTCGCCACCACGAGGCCACCACGGAGCCACCCCGGTTCCCCAGGGGTTTCGCGACCAACCCAGGCTAAGGAGAAAACAGGGCCGCGCGAGCTCGGCCCTCCGCGCGAGCTCGGCCCTCCGCGCGCCGGGGCTCCGGGAACAGCCCGGAACGCGGCGCCTCCTGCGCGTCTGCGGCAGGCCAAACAAGCGGCCGCTCCCACGGCGACGCGACAACGGTTCCGGGGGACTCACCCAGGGGGAGAGGCGGGCCCAGCGACTGTCCCGTCACGGAGACTCTCCTCACTGAGCAGCGCCAGCCTTTCCGGGGCCACTCTCCACTGGCCCGAGGCTGGCGTTCTGCGTCACTTCCGCTGGCGGAAGTGCACAGGAGGGCGGCTCCCCGTGAGGTTCCCGGATGAAGAGCCGAGCCCAGGGCTTCTGGTATGGGCCCCGCGGGATAATTAGACGAGGCCTTGGTTGCTTTTTTTTTTTTTTTTTTTTTTTTTTTTTTTTTTTTTTTTTTTTTTTTTTTTTTGGTTTTTCGAGACAGGGTTTCTCTGTGTAGCTTTGCGCCTCTCCTGGAACTCACTTGGTAGCCCAGGCTGGCCTCGAACTCACAGAGATCCGCCTGGCTCTGCCTCCCGAGTGCTGGGATTAAAGGCGTGCGCCACCACCGCCCGGCTTTGGTTACTTTTTTTGCTTGGTTTTTCCGAGGCCTCCTGAGGTCTCACGACCCTCCCTGTTGATTGGGGTGCATCTTACATCAGTAAGGAGGGCGACAGATGTTGGAAAAGACACACACACACACACACACACACACACACACACACACACACACACACCGACTCGTCCCTGTCACTATCAGACCCTTGACACTAGCCGCAGGGAGAGTGCACAGGATTCTGGGCAAAAGGTGGAATAACACTAATGCTGCGTCCTTCAACCCTCACAACCCTTATGCCCAAAACTGGTTTCTCCTAGGAATGCTACAAAATTGCCCACAGAAGGGGACTCCCACAGAGCTGGGGCTTCCTCCCGGACTGGGCACCAACCACACCCAAACACATGTTTTCCCAGAGAGATCTTTTATTAAGCGAGGGGGAAGAAAAGTTAAAGTGGCTGCTTTCTGACTCAGGCAGAAAATAGCAGCAAATGACCTCGCGGGTGTCATTTTGAAAAGGAGGAAAAGGGGAAGTCTGTGTTAGAATGGACTAGGAGGTGATGGTAAAGGAGATAGGAGGTGAGGGGGAAGGGGGAGGGTAGAGGGGTATTTGTCCCTGAGGGACCAAGGACTGCCTCTGGATAGAGGGGAAACAGACCGAGGCCCATAGACAAACGGTGATTTATAAAGGTAAGGGGGAAACCCTGTGTTAGGATGAGGTGTTTCATTTATTTGGGCGTGGTAATTAAGCATCCAAAGGGGGCTTCTGATTGCTGGACTTTAATACTTTGACAGCTGGACCTAGGTAGTCAGCCTCAGGAGGAGGAAGTGGCCAAATAAGGCAATAGACCTTGGCGTCTAGCTTTAGGAATGTGATCTAATGGTTTTCAGAAAGGCAGAGGGAATGGGGGAGAAGGGCAAGGCCTGCCAGAGCCACATGCTCGAGTGGGCTAGTGTCCCTTCACTAGGTATTGCCCCCCTGGGAAAGAGCAAACGCATTTTTCCCAAAAGGATTCACCCGAGGTCACCAAGATTTCCCTGCCAGGCTGTACTCTGAGATTCCCAACCCCTTCCTCCTCCTTTGCTTCCCTGCCACCATGAAGTGAGCAACTTCCTCACATAAGTTCTCTGCTGCTGTGGGCTGCCTCACTATAAGCACAAAAGGAACAGATTTAACTGAGGATTGTCTGAAGCTGTGAGACATAAATAAACCTCCATTCAAAGTCAATTATCTCAAATATTTTTGCCATGGTAGGTGCAAGGCTAAGACTGCCATAATTTTATTATGGTGTCCCTGGAAAGAAACCAGTGACGCCCAGAATCTTGTAATTTATAATCTTATAACTATCTAGTATTTGTGTAGTACTGCTACATAAATCAAGTATTTAATAATGCTGCACAGGGAGCCGGGGTGGTAGTGGCACATGCCTTTAATCCCAGCACTTGGGAGGCAGAGCCAAGTGGGTCTCTGGGAGTTCAAGGCCAGCCTGGTCTACAGAGCGAGATCCAGGACAGGCACCAAAACTACACAGAGAAACCCTGTCTTGGGAAAAGAAAAAAAAAAAAAAAACTGTGCAGGGGCTGAAGGGATTGCTTGGTCTTTAAGAACATGTTGCTCTTGCAGAGGACAAAGGTTTTGTTAGTTCCCAGAACCCAGACTATGGCTAACAACCCTCTGTCACTCCACTTCCAGAGGAGGATTTGATGCCCTCTGACTACTAGGAGCACTACATACCCTTGATGCTCAGATATTCATGCAGGCAAAACATCGGAGGCAGAGGAAGGCAGATCTCTGAGTTTGAGGCCAGCCTAATCTACAGAGTGAGTTCCTGGACAGCCAGTACTACACAGAGAAACCCTGTCTTCAAAAAGACCAAAACAAACAAGCAAACAAGAAAAAACCACTTAAAATCAAAATAAGTCCTCTTCAGCTTGGAGAAATAGCTTAGCAATCAAAAACCCTAACTTCTCTTACAGAGGACCAGAAAGCTCAGTTCCCAGCACCCATGTTAGCTCACAACTACCTGTAACTCCAGATCCAGAAGATCAAATGTTTTCTTCTGGCCTCTCTGGGCACACACACACACACACACACACACACACAGAGAGAGAGAGAGAGAGAGAGAGAGAGAGAGAGAGAGAGAGAGAGAGAGAGAGAGAGAGAGAAAATAAATAGACACACACACAGTAAATAGATAGATAGATAGATAGATAGATAGATAGATAGATAAATCTTAAAAAAAAATACTGCCCACAGTGTGGTGATCTCCACCTGAAAACCTAGCACTCAGAGGCAGAGGCAGGCGAATCTTTAGTTTCCAGCCTAGTGAGTTCCAGGCTATACAGAACTATATAGTAAGACTGCTCAAAAACAACAACAAAAAAAAAAAAACTAAAAACAACAACAAAAAAAAAGAAGAAGAGGAAGAAAGAAGAGGAGAAAAAAAGCAACCAGGTCTCAGAGCTCATAATAGGATTTTTAAAAAGTGAGTGCATGCGGGGTTGAGGATTTAACTCAGTGATAGAGCACTTGCCTAGCAAGCGCAAGGCCCTGGGTTCAGTCCTCAGCTCTGGGGGGAAAAAAAGTGAGTGTATGCATGTGTGCATGTTCATGGGGAGCTTTACATGTGTCATGTCTATGCAGGTATGGGTATATGTGAGCATATATATATATATATATATATATATATATATATATACATATATATAGTGTGTGTGTGTGTGTATGTGTGTGTGTGTGTGTGTGTGTGTGTGTGTGTGTGTGTCAGGATGACATGGACATTATTCCTCAGGCACTATCCACATTTTTTAAGGTAGTCTAGCGCTGCCCTGAAGCTCACCAATTATGGTAGTCTGACAGCAAGCCTCAAGGATCCTCCTGTTTCTGCCTCTCCAGTACTGGGATGATGTATCACCTGACTGGGATGACACATCACCTGACTAGGATGACAAATATCACCTGGCTTGCTTTTTTTTTCTTTTTCTTTTTCTTTTTTTTCTTTTTCTTTTTTTTTTTTTTTTTTTTTTGAGACAGTATCTATGTAGCCCTGGCTGTCCTAGAACTCACCAATCTCTCTGCCTCTGCCTCATAAGTGCTGGAATCAAAAGTGTGGCCTACCACACACAGTGAGGCTTTTGTTTTTAATGTGGGTTTTGGAGATTGAAGTTGGGTCAGTATGGTCTTGCAAAGCCTTTATCAACTGAATCGTCACCCCAGCTGTCACTCTGTCACTCTTGGTTTTATCTCAAACACTTTCCCCTCCTCACTGCTGCTTTGCTTCTTAACATCAGCTTGTCTGGGCATTTCCCCCTTTTCTGGTTCCAGGAAGTAAGCCTTTTCTTGGAGACAGTCTCACTCACCATGTAGTAGCCCAGGCTCTCTGGAACTCACTGGATAGCCCATACTGGCCTTAACTCAAGATCTTTCTTCTCTGCTTCCCCAGTGCTAGTTTTATAGGTGTGCAAGGAAGTGAGTCTTAATGCTGGCCTTGATACCACCTCCCTAGCCACCGGGTTTATTGGGGTATGGGCATGTGTCATAATCCTAGCTCATGAGACATGGGGGTGATCCACTGGGATATGTTTATAGGAGTTTCCCTTGCTCTCAGAAAGCATGAGGAACGGGAGTGACTTTGGGGTTTTTGGTTTGGATTTTTGAGACAGGGTTTCTCTGTGTAGCCATGGCTGTCCTGGAACTCGCTCCGTTGACCAGGCTGGTCTCCAGCTCACAGAGATCCACCTGCTTTTGCCTCCCGAGTGCTGGGATTAAAGACGTGCACCACCACCGCCCGGCAACATCATGCTTTTAAACTCCTAAATGTCGCCGGGCGGTGGTGGCACACGCCTTTAATCCCAGCACTCGGGAGGCAGAGCCAGGTGGATCTCTGTGAGTTCGAGGCCAGCCTGGTCTACAGAGTGAGTTCCAGGAAAGGTGCAAAGCTACACAGAGAAACTCTGTCTCAAAAAACAAAAAAAAAAAAAGTTTTAAACTCCTAAATGTCTTTGGAATGACAAGGCAGGCGGCCAGGGTAGCCGTGCTTCAAGCCATGGGCAGCATCTGTAGCAACAGCAGGTGGCTGTGTACCACTGACAGGCAGCAAAAATGACACACCTAGCTGGAGTCTGCGGCAGTTCCAGCACTTGGGCAGCTGAGGCACGAGAGATGCCACAAGTCTGAGTCAACTTGGGGGTCCATAGTGAATCCTAGGCCAGCCTGGGTTGTAGTGAAACCCTGTGTCAAAGAGAAAAGGGAGTTTCAGCAAGATGGCTCAGCATGAGAGAGGCACTTGCACACACACCTGAGCCGATGACCAGATTGTGTGAGGAAAGGACTGTTTTTTATTTTATTTTATTTTTATTTATTTATTTATTTATTTATTTTGGGTTTTTCAAGACTGGGTTTCTCTGTGTAACCCTCGCTGCCCTGGAGCCTCTGTACACCAGGCTGGTCCCGAACTCAGAGATCTGCCTGCCTCTGCCTCCCAAGTACTGGGATTAAAGGCATGTGTATTCACTGCCTGGCTGAGAAATTTTATATTGAATCTTGAGATTCAATATAAAAATAGATGGGCCAGGCATGGTGGTGCATGCCTTTAATCCCTGCACTCCAGAGGTCTACCTAAAGAGTTCCAGGCCAGCCACGGCTATATAGTGAGAGCCTGTGTAAAAATAAGTAGATACATAAATAACAATAGAGATATTTTAATTGATATGCCTGTGTCTGGGGAGGGGGTGTGTGTATGTGAGCACAGGTGCCCAGGGAAGCCAGAAGAAGGTGACAAGATCTCCTGAAGCTGGACTTACTACAGTTGTGAGCTACCTCACATGGGTGTGAGGAACTGAACTCAGATCCTTTGTAAGACTATGATGCACTCTTAACCACTGAGCCATCTTTCTAGCCCTGGACAGCAAAGTAACTAAGGCAGGTTCTTTTTTTTCTTAACGTAATTTCTTTATTGGATCTTTGGGAATTTCACATCACGCACCCCAATTCTGTTCATTTCCCAGTTCCTCCATACTGCCCTTCACCTTACAGCATCCCCCTCCCTAAAAGAAAATTAAAAAAACAAAAAACATTTTGCTCCTCTGTCTTTCCTGGCCCTCCAACATCTCTTCATTCATCTTAGTGGCACTGGGAGCCTCAGTGTGTCACACAGTAGACCCTTTTGTCTATTAGCTTTACTTGCAAATGTTCACTGCACTGTGTCACTGGTCTGGTTCAAGGCTTCTGGTTCCTGGTACACCATCATCACTGGACCCTCTCTGAAACTCCTTTCTCGAATATCCCTCGGCCACCCTGAGTCATTGAGATCCCAAGGGTATATAGTTCCGCAGGACCAGTCTCTTCACATGCTTCAGTAGGTCATGGATGGGGTAGATGTTAGGGTGGGCCAACCCAAGGTCCTGGATGTGGGCCTGGGTGGTAGTTGAGCTGGTCAGACCTGGCCGCTGGGGCTGCCCTCCTTAAGCACAGGGCAAAGCCAGCTCTCCCAAGCTAAGGCAGGTTCTTAGCACAACAGATTTAACTCTAGTTTCTTTCATAAGCAAGATGATACTGTTGACCCAAGGGTTTATTGATCTAGACCTAGTGATGAGTTTGTGCTAAGCCAGTCACCCTGTCATGCTCAGTGATACCAGAATACTTGGAATAATCGTGAGCAAGCCTACAGTAGAATATTATGTTGCTGTATAATCAAACTCATCATTCTGCTTCTCCGAGAGTTAGGAAAAATCAAACAGCTTGTAAAGAGGTAAACTGCCTTTGACATCTATTCCAGAACACACATGCTCTTCAGTTTGGGGTTCCTCCTTGATGTCCCCTAGTTTACTATCTGATAGATTTTCCATATCCTTTGAGCTCACTATCTACAAAGCAAGTATAGTTTCCTTATTTTCCACTCCTGCATCATTTTACTTTCAAGGTGTATCTCATAAGGGACTTGGCAGATTCGCCTGGGGTGTGTGTAATGGTAGTGGTAGTGGTAGTGGTAGTAGAAGTTGTTCTTTCCCTCCTCTGGAATTTCTCTAGGTTCTCTTTCCTCCTTAATGTTCCATTGTTGTGGGATATTTGTACACCGTGTGAAGATGTACTGCAGTGATTGGTGTCATAAAAAGCTGAATGGCCAGCTGGGCATGGTGGCGCACACCTTTAATCCCAGCACTCAGGAGGCAGAGGCAGAGGCAGAGGCAGGCAGATCTCTGTGAGTTCAAGGCCAGCCTGGTCTACAAGTTCCAGGACAGCCAGGGCTATACTGAGAAACCCTGTCTCAAAAAACAAACAACAACAACAAAAAAAAAGCTGAACAGCCAATAGCTAGGCAGGAGGTACAGGCAGGACTTCCGGACAGAGAGAGGACTTTGGGAAGGAAAAGGCGGAATTGTCAGCCAGACTCAGAGGAAGCAAGATGGGCAGTATGGAGTGAGGTAACGCCATGTGGCAGAATGTAGAATATAAATGAGTTAATTTAAATTATAAGAGCTAGTGGGACAAGCCTAAGCTAAGGCCGAGCTTTCATAATTAATAACTGTCTGTGTCATTATTTGTGAGTTGACGCCCAAAGAAAAATCCATCTACATTCCAGAGCTACTCTCTCTGATGAAGTTGTAGCATGGTACAGGACAAGGGTAGAAAAAAGTGAAAACATCTCTTCAATTTATCTTAAATCAAATCAAAGAACAAGGTGTTGGAGCAAGGGCTCGGTGATTAAAAGCACTTAATATACTCTTGCCAAAAAACAAACAAAAAACTGAGTTCAATTTCCAGCTGTTGGTAAACTGAGACCCACCCACACGTGAAAGTTAGAGCATAGCTTGTAAGAGCCAAATCTCTCCTTCCACCATGTGCAGTCCAGGGATGAAACTGAGGTCATCAGACTTGGCAGCTGGCATCCATCTTACTGGCCCCATGAACTTTTTGAGCTCTTACTATATGGCTAGCACCCTTTACATTTGTCTTTCACTATGCTTTTAAGTTATATAAAAATCTTAAAAGTGACACTTTAATAGAGGTGAGCTAAGCCCATGTACGTCTACATCAAAGCACTGCATTAATAACCTGCAGTTCTCTTTATGCCTTGGATTAATTCACTTGATTAGGTTAACTGCCGACATTGGCTAGCACTGATGTTATACACCAGGCATCTAGATAAGATGGATGGAGGGAGCCATATTTTCAGATGTGGGAATGTCATTACACTTTGCTGAAGTCACTATCTAGGGCATCCTTTTAACTTCCATAAGCCTAAGCGGGACTGGAAATGTAACAAGAGCAGAGCATTTGCCTAATGAAGCCTGGATTCAATGCCATGTGGAGACTCAGTGCATTCAGTTGTTCACATCTATGTCCTAGGATTTTTCTTCCCTCTATAGAATTCAGCACCTTCAAATGCCACACTCTTGCCACCTGTGTCTCAGGGAAAATGAATGGACAGAAAAAAGTGTAGTTTATGTAAGGTCTGAGGATATGACAGCTTAAGTAAGTTGTAAGGGCCTAAAAAATGTTTTAAGGTATGTAAGTGCAAGTTATAAAGGTCCAAGAAAGTGTCTTAAGGTGTGTAAATGTGATTTGTAAAGATATAAAAAGGGATTTAAGATATATAGAAAAATGCAAAAGTTTTAGATTTCTTTCCCTCTCTATGCTATTATTGTGTTGACTTCAAAAGTTCAGGGTTTTAACATTAATCAGTGGAGTTCCAGTAAGCTACTAACCTAGCTCCAGTAAGCACTGACTACTATTATCATAGTCACATATTAAATTTCCTTTGGTTGTCTGTAAGTATGGACTCAAAAGTGCTTCTCATTTTGCTAAAAACATCTGTCTAATCTATATATACCCATATATATTTCCTTCTGGATAGAGGAAAGTGTTCATGTTTTTAACCCAAATCATTTTGTGTCCCCAAGCTTCTACTGTGATTCAAAGGTGTAAGTCTACAGCCTTTTATACAATGTGAATTTCAGCACAGATTACAAACAGTGGTAATGCTAATATATCTAAAACTCATCTTTCTGTAAACTTAAAAAAGTATTGTAAGCTTTGGGGAATCAACTTAAATCCACCTCTCACAGGTCAAGTAGATTCCAGATAAGTACAATCAACCAACAGCCTGCTTCCCCCACCTGCCTGTTCTGCTTATTCCTGTGGATGGGATCTCCCCCACCCCTTCGCTGGTCTTGGGATTCCCTTCCCCCCAACTACCAGAACCATGGGCCTAAAGTTTCAAATGCACAGCTAAGAAAAAGATTCCCCTAAATCCCTTAACTTTACTTTCTGTCCCTAATATATATATATATATTATATATCTGTTCCAACAACCTGCTAGCTCCAGGTGTTCCCTCAAAATCTGCATCCAGGACCGCTTCAAAGCAGCTAGCCTCAGGAGGCCCAGCCTCGCAGATGCAGCCTGTACTTCCCTAGCCCCAGGTGGTCCTGCAGAGCCTGGACAGTGAGTGAAACAGCCTGCTTTTCCCAGACTTGGCCAGTACCCCAGCTTTCTTGGGTTCCCAAAGATGTCTATGCTCCCAGACATCAGGAAGCAGTCTAAACAGCACAGCACCCCCATTCCTGCCTCACCAGTCACCCCTTCCTATTTCCTCACTTTTTTTTTTTTTTTTTTTGGTTTTTCGAGACAGGGTTTCTCTGTGTAGCTTTACACCTTTCCTGGAACTCACTCTGTAGCCCAGGCTGGCCTCGAACTCACAGAGATCCGCCTACCTCTGCCTCTCAAGTGCTGGGATTAAAGGCATGCGCCACCACTGCCCGGCTTCCTCACCTTTTATAATAAATAAGAGGGAGGAATTCTGGCAAACTGAGAACCACCCACATTCCAGAACCAGCTGCTCCCCCAGCCCACCTTCAGCAACTCAGCACCAGCAGCCACACCACCACCAACCACCAAATGTGACACATTTCCACTGTGGCCATGAGTTGTATATCCTTTATAAAGCCCACGCCATCATGGCTTTCTCTCTCTCTTCTCTTGTCCCACTCAGAGTCAGCTTTTCACACACACAATTTAAATAAATCTTTAAAGATTTAAGCCAAGCCCAGTGGTGTAGCGCATGCCTTTAATCTCAGCACTCAGGAGGTAGAGGCAGGTAGATCTCTGAGTTTGAGGCCAGCCTGGTCTACAGAGTGAGTTCCAGGACAGCCAGAGCTACACAGAGAAACTCTATCTTGATAAATAGAGAGAGAGAGAGAGAGAGAGAGAGACAGAGACAGAGAGAGACAGAGAGAGACAGAGAGACAGAGAGACAGAGACAGAGAGACAGAGAGACAGAGACAGAGAGACAGAGAGACAGAGACAGAAAGACAGACAGAGAGACAGAGAGAGAGAGAGAGAAATAAATGTTAAGCCAAAGATCAAAACTAGAGTATGGGGCACACAAGAAAGGGCGGTGTCATTTACTGAAGCTCATGCAACCCTGGGCTGGGGTTCCATTTACCTGACTCCCATATGCTTGTATTGTAAGGGGTCAGGAAAACGGAACTTTGAGTGTTTCCCTTTATTATAGAGTACACCTACCTTAATAAATAGCCAGTCACAGGCCACTTTGGGTTGGGGGGGGGGCTCCGTATGATGCTATCCTCTTGCACTCTTCCTTGAAGGAAGCAGCCTCTAGCCTCTATCTAATCTACGGGCTGTAAGTATAGCTGCAAATTACATCTCAAGTTATCACCCCACCCCAGCCCATATCACACCCCACTTCACAGGTCAATGTCAGCCACTGAACAGGGACCACCTTACCAAGGACTGTCAATAAACTCTCCAGCCATCATCAATCAAGAGTCCTCCTTGCCTCATAGTGAGTGACCAAGTTACTTCCCAAGCCCACCAATGAATGGCACCAACTGTTTTAGACCAAGCAGCACAGAGACGGGGTCAGAGCCATGTGACTAAGGACATGCTCCCCAAACAAACAAACAAACAAACAAACCAAAGCACTTCTTTGAGAAAAGCAAGAAAAGAGAATGGGGCAAGTCTGGGGATACGGCTCTGTGAGTGAAGTGCTGCACAAGCTTGACATGTTGAGTTCAGACCCCCAGAACACACTTTTAAAAAGCCAGATGCAATAGCACAAGGAGCTGAAATCCCAGCATACCCCTACTAGGTGATGGGAAGCAGGAACAGGAGAATGGTGGGAATCTTCAGAGCCAGCCTGGCATCCACAGCAGTGAATAACAAGAGACCCCATCTCAGACACAGTGGAAGGTTGTCCTCTGACCTCCACACACACACACATTCTGGTATGTGTGTGCCTGGATTCAGTGAAGAGCATCAAGCATGAGTGTGGTTCTGATAGAATTTAACTTTGGCCTGATCCCCAGCAGGGCTCTGGAGCTCAGGCAGCAGCAGTTTTCCCCCGTAGGGCAAATGAATCAGACTTTTAGAGATGACATCAGCCACTGGCTGGAGGCATAAAGGGGAGAAGTCCTGGGTGAGGCAACTGCAGTCTGTGCCAAGTCAGCAGAACACTCAGTAGTTAAAATGGTCTGGCAGCTGGACAAAGTGGGTGGGGCTGGGGATATGGCTCAATTGGTAGTCTAAAATGCATGAAACCCCGGGTTTGATCCCTAGAACTACATACAACCCAGCATGGTGGTACACACCTGTGATCCCAGCACTGGGAGGTGGAGGCAGGAGAATCAATTCAACGTCATCTTCCACTACATAATGAGTTGAAGTCAGCTTGAGTCGCTACACCATCTAGCTGTGAATAGGCACACAAGGGCCAAATCCTTTAATAAAACTTGGTCCTATTCATTAGATGGATTTAGCTGTTCACTTTATCTATACTATAAGCCAGTCCATAAATCAGCCTGTCTTTTCTTTTGTCTTTCCAAAGCTCCCTCCTGTAACTTATGTGATTGGCCAGCATCACTCATTTCTCATACATTTACAAATTAAACTTTTTTCAATTAAAAAAATTGCTTTTTTTCTGTTCCCCTCTGCCCCCTTTTGGCTTTTTGAGACAGGTTTTCTGTGTATCCCTGGCTGTTTTAGAATTCACTCTACAGACCAGGCTGGCCTCAAACTTACAGAGATCTGCCTGCCTCTGCCTCTCAAGTGCTGGGTTTAAAGGTGTGCGCCACCACCACCTGGCTTTCCACTTTGTTTTGAGACAAGATCTCATTGTTTGGCTCTGGCTGGCCTGAAACTTGCTATATAGACCAGGCTGGCCCCAAACTCCAGAGATATGCCACCACACCTAAGTCAAACTCTTAAAAAATTATGTGTGTTTGTGTATGCAAGTACCACAGCACATGTGTGGAGATCAGAGGACAACTTACAGAAGCCAGTTCTCTCCTTCCACCATGTGGCTCCTACGGACTGAACTCAGGTTATCAATGTCAAGACTGGGTGGCCAGCCCTCTACCCACTGAGCCATCTCGCTGACCCTCAAGTACTTTACACTAGCTGACCTTGTTGCCAGTAGAATCAAAATGAAAACAGGTTGTGCTTCATGGAGAAGCTGTAAACTGGAGGCAGCAGCAAGAAAACATCCCATTTATCCTCTGAACCCCAATTTTGCCAAAGAGAGAAACTTCAAGTCAAGTTCTTTTCAAAAGGTTTAATTCTCAGAATGGGAACAATGACCGGAGTGGTTGGGATAGTCATTTCTAGAAAAGGTTCTTTGCTGAGGTACCAAGATGGGTATCATGCCACAGAGTTCCTTTCACTGCATGATTCTCTGAATAGCTATGCTGTTGAGGTGGGAACTACAAGTTAGCGGATTTCTACTGCACTCATGAGGTTCTCTGTTATTTTCTGAGTTTCAATAAACAATGTCAAGATTTCTCTTCATCCACAGTATCAGAGGTGTGTCTGTCTGTCTCTTTGTCTCTGTCTGTCTCTCTCACTCAGGGGTCTCACTATGTAGCTCTGGCTGGCCTGGTTATTTGCTATGTAAAGCAGATATTTGCCTGCCTCTGCCTCCCAAGGCTTACAGGCAAGTACCACCATACCTAGCCAGAGGTTCTCTTTCTATCTAGATTTCCAAGCATGAAGATGCTAACCAGAACACATCATGGATGCTACAGGGTCCCTGAAGGCTAAGTTCTACTTACAGGGTTTCCCCTCGCCTGTAGGTTTGATGGTTAAGATGGGAAAAATTCTTGTTGTCATTACAGTGATGACTGCCATAGAAGGCTATCTCCCAACAGAAACATTCCTTTATGCTTCAGGTGTTTAGGAATCCGTCCTCTCATGACTTCGTAGATGTTTAAAGAGGCTACAGCTCCAACTGAAACTCATTCCACATTCTTTGCATTGGAAGGGCTTCTCGCCAGTGTGAATTCTCTGGTGTTGATTGAGATGAGACTTCAGATTGAAGCCCCTTCCACATTCATTGCACTGATGGGATTTCCCACTGGGGCAGATTTTCTGATGTTGTTTTATGTGGGGACACTGGCCGGCACTGTCTCTGCATGCATCACATTTCTGGGGTTTCTCTGCAGTGTGAGTTCTGTAATGCTGAATAAGGTCAGAACTGTAACTAAAGGCTTCCCCGCAGGTATCACACTGGTAAGGCTGCTCCTGTAACTCCAGCTTCTTATCCTCTATTACTGTCAAGTTCCAGCTATAAGCTTCTTCACAGACGCCGTTCTTCTCGCTTTTCTGGCCTACGTGGAGCACTTGGTGTTCAAGGAGGCTGACATACTGGAAGAAGATTTCTCCACACTCGTGGCACTGGTGGGACTTTTCTCTAGAGTGGAGTCTGAGGTGACCAGCGAGATGTGACCGTCTCCCAAATCCCTTCCCACACTCATTACATTTGAAGGGCCTCTCCCTGCTGTGCACACTCTGGTGCTGAACGAGATGGGACCTCACTCGGAAGGCTTTCCCACATAAAGGACAAGTGTAGGGTTTTTCACCCGTGTGAACTCGATGATGTTGAGTAAGGTGGACACGCTGATTGTAGCTCTTCCCACACTCCTCACACCTAAATGGTTTCTCCCCAGTATGGATTCGTCGATGCTGAATGAGGTGTGCACTCTGAATGAAGCTTTTCCCACATTCATTACATTTATGTGGCCTCTCTCCTGAAGACTTTTTGTGGACATAGCTGAATTCGCTGCAATTCATCCTCTTTGAAGAGGGTTGTCCTAGGATTTCTTTCATGACAATTCCCTGCTGTTTACCTGCCCTATCTTGGTGTTCATAGCCTTCACTATACCCTTGAACCTGAGAAGCATTACTATGAATTTCTTCTGATAGTTCTGTGTCTGCTTCTGAAAATTCTGGAATTTTCTTAACGTTCAGTTTAGTGTTCTTACTTCTTTTGTCATTGCCTAAAAAAGTAAAAAGCAAACACAAAGTTCATCAGTTCTTTTACAGAAAAAGAATAAACTGTCAAAAAAAAAATGTGGCACAAAAGGGAACATATGTATCTACCTAATGCCAACAGCAATAAGAATAACATTGGTGTTGAGCCAATGAAAAGAATGAGACAAAATACAACAAAACAGGCCTGGGGAGACGGCTTAGCAGCTAAGAGCACTGACTGCCCTTCCAGAGGACCCGGTTCAATTCCCAGCAACCACATGGCAACTCACAACTGTCTGTAACTCCAAGATCTGACACTCTCACACAGACGTACATGCCGACAAAACACCAATGCACATAAAATAAAAAGAGAGAGGGAGAGACTTACTAGGCCAGGGATAGTGGCACCTGCCTGTAATTCCAACAGCTGCGGGGCTGAAGCAGGAGGATATTGGGTTTGAGGCTAGCCATACTACGTAAGTTCCAGGCCAGCCTGGGTTATATAGAATGAACTGAGAGATGGGGTGTGAGGAGCTAGGAGTATTGACTCACTCCTATAGTCCAGCAGTTGGGAGGATGAGACAAGAGGGTTGCAAACTGGAGACCAGCCTGGGCTATACAGCAATCCTCGTGTTCAGGTGGAAGCAGGAGAATCAATCAGAAATTCAGTGTCATATCTGGCTACATAGAGTCCAAGGCTAGCCTGGGCTACATGAAATGCTATCTCAAAAGAGAATAGAAAAATAAATACACTAGCTGGGCGGTGGTGGCACACGCCTTTAATCCCAGCAATCGGGAGGCAGAGGCAGACAGGCAGACGGATCTCTGTGAGTTCGAGGCCAGCCTGGGCTACAGAGTGAGTTCCAGAAAAGGAGCAAAGCTACACAGAGAAACCCTGTCTCGAAAAACCAAATAAATAAATAAATACACATTTAAAAAATTCTTAAACTAAGACTAAAATAAGCTATAATCTTTGGCCATTACCACAACTTATCTATTGGGGGGAGGGGGTTACTTTGTTTTTGTTAGTTATTGTTTGAGACAAAGTCTCACTATGTAGCTCTGGCTAGCCTAGAACTAAGTAGACCAGACTAGTTTTGAACTCATATCCATCCTCCTGCCCCTCCTTCCTGAGTGCTAGAATTAAAGGTGTAAGCCACCCTGCCCAGCCCATCTGTTCTTTCCTACTAAGCTAATAAACCAACGTTTGCTTCTAGCCCCTCCCCGAACACATGCCCCCCAGACGTACGGCTTTGGGATTTCTCTCTGAAGTGGCGTTTCAGGTGCTCGATCAGGTGAGAGTGGCGGCCGAAGCTCTTCCCGCACTCGTTACACCCGTAGGGCCTCTCCCCACTGTGGACGCTGTGGTGCTGCACCAGGTGGGAGCTCACTCGGAACGCTTTCCCACACACCTGACACTTGTAGGGCTTCTCGCCAGTGTGGACTCTCTGGTGCTGAGTGAGGTGCACCCGCTGATTGTAGCTTTTCCCACATTCCCCACACTTGAAGGGTTTCTCTCCTGTGTGGATTCTCCGATGCTGAATGAAGTTGGAGGCTTGGAGGAAAAACTTCCCACAGTCAGCGCATCTGTGACCTCGCTCACCATTCGATTTCTGCTTACGGCTGACGTCTGGGCCTGAGTTCAGAGCTCTTTTCTGCCTTGACTTCGCCACGGCGGGGTTCACCGGCCACCTCTGCGCCATGCCCTTCGGGTCGCTAACTTCTGCAAACTCCTGACTCGGAGCACCGCTCCTTCCTGTGCTTCCCGCCGCCACCCAGGGAGAGTCAGCGCCCTCAGAAACCTGCTGCACCACGAGCTCTGGGCTGCCTTCCCTCGACTCACAGTCTGAAAGGAGAGAAGGAAACAGGCGGTCAGCTAGTGCACACACTGCAAGGAAGGGACAGAGGGAGCCAGGACAAAGGAGGGGACAAGCCAATGTGAGGAACGCATGGCTTTGGGAAACGACAATACAGGGATAGGATGAATGTCGATGCAGAAGGGTGGGCATGAAGCTCAGCTGGTATAGTGCTTGTAAAGCTACAGAAGGCCCTGGGTTCTGCCTCCAGTTGTGGTAGGGCATACCTGTAACCCCTACACCTGGAAGTAGAGGCAGGAGGATCAGAAGTTCAAGGCCAGCCTGAGCTACATGAGACCTCGATGACAGAAAGGGAGAGAAAGGAGGGGGCGGGGAGAGGAGAGTGTTAGGATGGCAGGTGTGAGACACCATGTCTTGTTTATGCAGTGCTGGGGTGGCTCCCAGGCCTCTGAGCACTCTAAGCACTCTGCCAATGGAATAGTACAGAACAGTCTCCCTTTATGCACTTACTTTTGTAAACATTTACTTTCAAATGTGATAAGTATTTGTTTTAACTTCTGGCCTTCTATGATGCTATCAGAAATCTACAAGTATGAAAATGATAAAATGTGGCCTTCTAAAGGAGAGAAGCTAAGGGCCAGAGACCCCTGGTCTCAATGTGGCGGACAGAGTGAAGCTGTGAAGGTGCGGAATGACAGCGAGGCAGCCAGACCTGGTGGCACTGTTATTTATTAAGTGGTGCAATGTTATTTATTAAGCGGCGCTGTTTACGTACAAGAAAAGCCACAAGGTACAACAAAACCCACTATAAGAGTCTATTAAGGGAAGGAAATAGAAGGGGGTGCTTAGGCCTATGGAAAGATCATGCAGGAAGAGGAGGAGGGATATGTGGAACCTGCTTTTATAGACACCCCCTCCCCAGCACATGTGCATATGGGCTTATGTAACACACAGTGCATGGATTACGTACGTAAGGCCCTGGGATGACTAAGCATCATGCCAGCGGTCATGGGGGAGTGGCTAGGAATTCTAACAGGCACATGTCTGTAATTCCTGCTACTTGAGAGACTAAAACAGAAGGATCAAAAGTCCAGGTCAGCCTGAACAGTAAATTCAAGACTTGCCTAGACAACTAACTTCCTAATATCCTTTCTCAACATAGAAAGTAAAAAGGGGCCAGGCGGTGGTGGTGCAGCCTTGGATCCCAGCACTCTGGAGACAGAGGCAGGATCTCGGACAGTTTGAGGCTAGCCTGGTCTACATACCCATTTTTAGGCTACCCAGGGATATACAGAGTCCACGTCTCAAAAGAAAAAAAAGGTGGGAGCTAGAGAGATGGCTCAGTGGTTAAGAGCACTAGCTGCTCTTCCACAGGTCCTGAGTTCAATTAGTTCCTGAGCTCAATTCCCAGCAACCACATGGTGGCTCACAACCATCCATAATGAGACTTGGTGCCCTCTCGGGCCTGCAGGCATACATGCAGGCAGAACACTGCATACATAGTAAATAAATCTTTAAAAAAAAAGAAAAGAAAAGAAAAGAAAAAAAAAAGGTAGGGAGGAGGCTGGGAATGTAACTCAGTGTACATTAGTACATGCAGATTAGTATAACACAAGAGGTCGGGGTTCAACCTGCAGTACCACGAAAAAAAAAAAAAAGAGAGAGAAAAAAAAAAAAAAAAAAAAAAAAAAAAAATCAGAACTCAAGAATGACATAGTATGGCATTGGAGAGATGGCTCAGCAGTTAAGAACACTGACTGCTCTTCCAGAGGACCCAGGTTCAAGTCCCAGCACCCACATGACAGCTAACAACTGTCCATAACTCCAGGATCTGACACTCTCACACAGACATACATGTAGGCAAAACACCAATGCACATAAAATAAAAATAAATGACATGGGCTGGAGAGATGGCTCAGAGGTTAAGAGCACTGACTGCTCTTCCAGAGGTCCTGAGTTCAATTCCCAGCAACCACATGGTAGCTCACAACCATCTGTAACGAGACCTGGTGCCCACTTCTGGCCTGCAGTCAGACATGCTGTATGCCTAATAAATAAATCTTAAAAAAAAAAAAAAAAAAAAAAAAAAAAAAAAAAAAAAAATAAATGACATAGTAAACAAGTGTGGCTGGATTTGAACTCATAATCCTGCATGAAACCTGAATGGGTACCCAATGCACACATAATTTTTTTTTTTTTTTTTTTCCGAGACAGGGTTTCTCTGTGTAGCTTTGCGCCTTTCCTGGAACTCACTTGGTAGCCCAGGCTGGCCTCCAACTCACAGAGATCCGCCTGGCTCTGCCTCCCGAGTGCTGGGATTAAAGGCGTGCGCCACCACCGCCCGGCTACACATAATTTTTTTTAATGGCATTTATTTATTTATTTATTTTATTTTATTTTTAATGCCGAATGCTATTTATTGAAGGAGGGAAGAGGTCTTAAATACAGGCTTACAGCACAATGGGAGAACCCTGGAGGGCAGAAGTTCGCTACCATTGTTTTACAATCTTGGCTCTAAGCTGTTAATGCCCATTATGCAGGATACTCAAACAAGGAACTTCCCTTAAGCATTCAGGAGGGTGGAACCCGGCAGGGAATTAGCATAGGGAGGATATCAAGGTCAAGGTCAGCAAGCAAGGCAACAGTTACCCAGAACGGGGGCCAGAACCCTACAGGTCCCCCCTTTTACTAATAAATGAGCTTCTGACTTAGGTTGCAGCACACACATATTGAAAGGATATATGGTGCTGGTGGCTGGCGCTGGTTACCGTGTGGAAAGGTCACAGTCACGACGGCACCCAGTGGTACCTTTTAGAGCTTTATTAGAAGGACAGAGAGAGAGAGCCAGACCTGGCGGAGGGGAAACACAGATAGATGGGTGCAGAGAGAGAGAGAGAGAGAGACTGAGAGAGACGAAGAGAGAGAGCGTGGGGGTGCATGTCCAGCTTTTAAGCTGGGACGCAGTTGCTCGCTGATGATGTAATAAGGCACCAGACAACGCGAACACACACACACACACACACACACACACACACATCTCTGATAACTGGTAAGTACCTCTATATTAACTGAAATACATAGGTAGCACTAATAGACTTAAATTACACAAGTGATCTATATTAATTTAAAAGAAAATGAAGAAAATATTTTAATTAAATATAATACTAAATTTTTTTAAACTTATGTATATCTGTGTATGACATGTGTATGCTGGTGGCTTTGGAGTCCAGAAAACTACACCAGGTCCCCTGAAACTGGAGTTGCAGGCTGGGTGCTGGGAACCCAACTCAGGTCCATTAGAAGAGTGCAAGTACTCTTAGCCACTAGGTCATCTTCCTAGTCCAAAATATAATGTATTTAACATATAAACAATTTATTGAGATTGTTTATATGTTATATAAGACTACCTCTATGGGGGCTGGAGAGATGGCACAGAGGTTAAGAGCACTGCTCTTCCAGAGGACCTGGGTTCAATTCCCAGCACCCACATGTCAGCTAACAATCATCTGTAACTCTAAGATCTGACATCTCACGCTGACAGACATACATGGCAAAACACCAATGCACATAAAATAAAAAATAAATTGATTAATTAAAAGACTACCTCTAAGATCCCAACAGACTGATGAACAGAAAACATGCACAAATAAATTGAACCAAGCAAAATACAGGGGTTGGTGAGATGGCTCAGCAGGACAAAGGTACTCTCCCGCCCCATGCCTGAGGACATGAGGATTCCTGGAACCCACATGGTGGAAGGAAGAGAACTGACTCCTACAAACTGTCTTCTGACTTTTTTTTTTTTTTTTGGTTTTTCGAGACAGGGTTTCTCTGTGTAGTTTTGCGCCTTTCCTGGAACTCGCTTTGGAGACCAGGCTGGCCTTGAACTCACAGAGATCTGCCTGCCTCTGCCTCCTGAGTGCTGGGATTAAAGGCGTGCGCCACCCGGCTCCTGTCTTCTGACTTTTATATGTATACTGTGACACACACACCTGGTTCCTTGTTAAGGGCTAGGCCAGTCCAGGGGACCTTCCCTGAGGACATTCCCTGAGGCCCTGACGTATGGAGAAGGATTAGTTCCTTGTATAAAATCAGGAACTTGTTTGTCAAAGCCAGTAATGGCCTGGGGTCAGGCCTTGTGGGGAGCTGCAGTTTTGTGGATCCTGAGAATTCAACTTTCCCCCCTTGTCCCAAGGCTGTTGAGCAGCAGGTCTATAATGCAATCGAGGTGTCCTCTGTCCCCTTTGTGCAACACTGCTGGGTTAGCTTCCTGCTGACTCTGTCCCATCGTGTGATAGCTTTTGCTGACCTTGTCCCATTTCTCCTCCGGCAAGCTGTACATAAGACGCTGTGCCTCGTAATAAACCTGCAAGAGCCGTCAGCTTGTGCAGGACTTCCTGATCCCAAACTTTCCTCAGCCCCTGGTCTGATCCTTCCCTTCAGGACCCTGTCACTGAAGAACAACCAGATCAACCACCAACAAATAAGTAAATGTAAAAAGAGGGCAGATTGATCAGGGTGGTGGTAGTGCACACCTTTACTCCCAGCACTCAGGAGGCAGAGGCAGGCAGATCTCTGTGAGTTCAAGGCCAGCCTGGTCTACAGTGTGAGTTCCAGGACAGCCAGAACTACACAGAGAAACCAAAGAAACAAACAAAACAAAAAAGGGGGTGGATTGGTGATATGAGAATGGGAATGGAAAATGGGTAAAAAGGCAACAAAGAATTAATGCCACTGAGATACAGTAATCACCACTCTACTAAAGAAATATCCAGTGACATCTCATATGTTCTCACGGCTAATCTTCATTGTCAACGGACTGGATTTGGCATCACCTAGGAAACAAGTATCTGGAAGTGTGAGAGCACTTCCAGAAGGGTTAACAAAGGAGGGAAGAGCAGCCTTAAACGGGAGTGGCACCATCCCAGAGGCTTTGGCCTGTACAGAAAGCAGAACATCAGAATTCAGCCCCTTTGCTTTCTCACTGTGGATGCAATGTGACCAGCTGCCTCAAACATCTGCTACCAGGCCTTCCTCACCATGATGGGCTGTACCCTCAAACTGTAAGTCCAAATCACCATTTCTGCCCTTAGGGTGCTCTGCTTGTCAGGGATTTTGTTACAGAATCGAGAAAAGTTTTTGTGAAAAAGGACTATTCTATTAAGAATTACCCAACTTGGGCTGGACAGGAGAAACGGCTTGGTGATTAAGACCATTACTGCTCTTACAAAGAACTGGAGTTTGGTTCCTGGCCCCCATGTCCAGTGGCTCACTACTAAGGGAGATCTGATACCCTCTTCTGGCCTCCTCTGGCACCCGGCATGCACATGGTGCACACACATACATACAGGCAAAACACTCACAGACATAAAGTAAAATAATCTGAAAACACACACGGGGCTGGTAACGTAGCTCATCAGTAAAGCCACTTGCCTTGCAGGCCTGGCGGCCTGGTTGATCCCTGTAACCAACATTAAGGGTGGATAAACAGAACTGATTCCACAAAGCTGTCCTTTGCAGGCATGATAGTGCACACCTTTGATTACAGCTTTTGGGAGGCAGAAGCAGACGGATCTCTGTGAGTTTGAGGCTAGCCTGGTCTACATAGCAAGTCCAGGCCAACCAGCGCTACAGAGTGACATCCTGTCTCAGAAGACAAAAAGTTGTCCTTTGACCTCCATACCATGGCACACAAACACATCATACATATACACAACACTAAACAAGTTAATAACAATTAATAAAAAATTAAAAAACTACCTCCCTTGTACTAATAGTCCTTCAATCACACCCTTGTTAAGTTAGAAACAATATGCAGAAAAGGTTGATTTACTTTCAAAGATTATAAAGTAAAGGGGACTAGAGTGATGCTCAGCAGTTAAGAGCACTGGCCGCTCTGTCAGAGGATCCAGATGTGATTCCCAGCACTCTGTGGCTCACAACCAACTCCAATTCCAGAGGATTCAACACCTTCTTCTGGCCTCTGTGGGCACCAGGCACACATATGATGCACACACATGAAGGCAAAACACTCATACATATAAAACAAAATAAAGAACTATGAAAGATTATAAAAATAAAGCATAGCAGTTAAAGCATGCATGTGAAAGGACATGCTACACAGACTCTTCACAAGGTAACAAAACTGGTGAGTCCTCCGCATGCAGGTTGACAATTCTTACCCACAGGAGTGATACTCTCACAATTGTCTTTTCTGCCATCCCTACTAAGAGACTTCTGGGACTGGTCCAAATGTCCCCATTCCTCCAGGATGAAGGACACAGCCACATCAGCCACATCTTCAATTTTCACCAACTTCTGAAATGGGAGATCTCTGCTAAATTCCCACTCCCTGTGTGCAGATCTGCAGTAAAGGGCAGAACCTGGGGGCACTAAGTCAGCAGCCGGGAGACTGCACATCCAAACGGGAAGCATGACGCAGAAAGGAAAAAGACAGAGGGAATGAATGGAAGGCAGCCACCAGGGATGGGCCTGGAAGCTAGTTAAGTGCCTGGTAAAGACGGTGTCACAACCTAGAATCACTGGGGAAGTGAGCCTCGATGAGGGGGTGTCTAGAACAAGTTGGCCTGTGGACAGGCCTCTGAAGAATCTTTTCTTAATTAAGGAATAGCCGTGGGAAGATCCAGCCTACTGTGGGTGTGTAAGGGTTGAGAGGGCTAGCTGAATGGGCATGCGTTTCTTTTTCTCTGCTCTGGACTGTGGCTATGATGTGACCAGCTGTCTCAGGTTCCTGCCGCTCTAAGCTGCTCACCACGGAGCACTGTGACCTGGAAAGTGAGCTGAAACAAACCCTCTCTTCCACAGGCTGTGTTTATCAGGGCATCTGTCACAGTAACCAGGAACAAAACTAGGACGGGTGGGGATGGAGGCCGAGAAGGGGCACGGGTTCTCACGGAGGACAGAAGAGCGCTAGCTCACCTGGGACCCGGCTGAGAGGATTGAGGCTGCCAGCTCCTGGCTGTCCTTCGGGGCAATGGAAGGCACCTGGAGAACAGGAAGGGCTGAGAGTGGAGAAAAGGTATAAATGAGACTCTCTGGTGAGCTTCTCAGTGCCATCATGCTCCTCCTCTGCCCACGGAGCCCTGAGGCACTGAAGTTAAATTCACCATGGCTCTCAGGACCCTATACACTCTGGACCCATCCTCCCTCTACCTTATTCCCTCTTCTCCCCAAACGCCAGGCTAGCTGGGCATGTGGGCACAGGCTTTAATCCTAGTGCTCAGGAGGCAGAGGCCAGTGGACTTCTATGAGTTCAAGGCCAGGCAGGGACACTTAGTGAGACCCTGTCTAAAAACAAAATTTCTCAGTCTCTCTGCTTTGGTCAAGCTAATCCCTGCTGGGCCACACCTCAGTAACAGATGCATTCAACTATGCTTAGGGCAAATTGGTATCTCCCAAGGCTCAGAGTTTCACAGGTTTTTAATGTGCTAACAAGTTACCTTCAGATCTCAGTACAGGGCAGATTCTGTCTCACTCAAACTCCCAGACTAATCAAGTCCTCCTGCCTCAGCTTCCCAAGTAGCTGGTACCACAGGCATGTGCCACTGTGCCCAGCAGTATGGACTGGTCTAATTAACAAGGTCTAATGAACACAATTTAGTTTTTGAGTTTTTCTTATTGACCACCTTAAAATTATTTTAAGAATAGGATTAAAGCCAGGAGAGGTAGTGCACACACTTTAATAACAGTATTCAAAAGACAGAGGCAGTCAAGGCCAGCATGGTTCACATAGTGAATTCCAGGACAGCCAGAGCTACATGAGACCCTGTCTCAAAGGAGGGGTGGGGGTTTACAATATTTATATTGAGGCTTCCTAAAGAACAAAAAAGAAATTTTTGTTTTACAACTAGAATGACACTCATTGCATGTAATAATTTCTATGCTTGGTCTCAGCCACAGGTTGACAAATATCCACATGCACACTGCTAGAAATCTGTTTCCTCATCTTCAGAGTTACTTAATTGTTTCTAAGCATTGTTCATTCACTCTTCCCAGCACGGCCACAAATGAACTACAGTAGTAAGAATGGAAGTGCACTGGATAGTGTTCGGTCAACGTGACAAAGCTGGGGTCATCTGGAGGAGGGACTCTTGGTTGAGAAAATGCCTCCATAAGCAAGTCTCTAGGGCATTTTCTTGATTGAGGATCATGTTCTAGCTGCTTGACCCTATCATGTGGGTTTAGAACTCGTTTGGGCATAAATACTAAATCTCTTTCCAGATCAGTATAATAAAAGAGTGATGTGCAATATTAAAAAAAAAATGTGGTGGTATTGTGTTCCCAAAATATTGTGTATCCTAATAAACTTATCTGGGGTCAGAGAACAGAAAAGCCACAATATTAAACATAGAGGTTAGGCAGTGGTAGCACACGCCTCTAATCCTAGCATTCCAGAGACAGAAATCCCTCTGGAACTCTGTGAGTTCAAGGCCACATTGGAAACAGCCAGGCATGGTGACTCACGCCTTTAATCCCAGAAAGCAGCCTTTAATCCCAGGAAGTGGTGGTAGAAAGAAGAAAGGTTATAAGGCGTGAGAACCAGAAACTGGAAGCATTTGCCTGGTTAAGCATTTGGCTGGTTAAGCATTCAGGCTTCTAGCAGCAGTTCAGCTGAGAACCATCGGATATGAGGACACAAAAGCTTCCAGCCTGAGGAAATAGGACCAGCTAAAGACTTGGCAAGGTGAGATAGCTGTGGCTTGTTCTGTCTCTCTGATCTACCAGCACTGACCCCAATAACTGGCCTCGGGTTTGATTTTATTAATAAGAACTTTTAAGATTCCTGCTACAGAGAGGGCCCAGGTCACTGTGTGTAGTGCCACCTTTGGCCTGGTGGTCCTAGGTGCTATGAAGCAAGCTGAACAAGCTGTAAGGAGTAAGCCAGTAAACAGCCCTCCTCCATGGTCTCTGCAGCAGTTCTTGCTTCCAGGTTCCTCCCTTGAGTTCCTGGCCTGACTGCTCTGGGTGATAGACTACAAGTTCTAAGATGAAATAAACCCTTTCCTCACCAAGTTACTTTTGGTTGTAATGTTTTGTGCTGGGTGGTTTGGTGTGTCAACTTGACACAAGCTAGAGTCATCAGAGGCTCAGTTGAGGTAAGGTCTCCTTGAGATCCAGCTGTAAGGCACTTTCTCATTTAGTGAGCAATGGAGAGAGCCTGGCCCATGGTGGGTAGTGCCATTCCTGGGCTGCTGGTCCTGGGTTCTGTAAGAAGGTGGGTTCCTGCATCAGCTCCTACTTCCAGAATCCTGCCCTGTTTGAGTTCCTGTCCTGACTTCCTTCAGTGAAGAACAGTAATGCTGAAGTGTAAGCCAAATAAACCCTTTCCTCCTCAACTTGCTTTTTGGTCATGATATTTTGTCACAGCAACAGAAACCCTAAGACATGCTTTATCACAGCAACTGAAAACTAATTAAAACAAGCAATCAGTACCAGGAGTGGGGTATTGATGCGACAGACCTAACTATATTAAAAGAACTATGGCATTCTCAGTCAGTACTGAATCATTTGGCACAAAGATCTTTCCCAAGTGATGTTTCCCAACAAGATCTAGGACCATCCCATTGTTCCAAAAGGACAGTATTATATGATAGTATTCTTTAATCTGTTATGATATTTGCATGTCAAAATGTACTGCATACAAAGAGGTTTGATTTTTACTAAAATGTCTTAAAAAGTAGGGGTACTTGCCGGGCAGTGGTGGCGCACGCCTTTAATCCCAGCACCCGGGAGGCAGAGCCAGGCGGATCTCTGTGAGTTCGAGGCCAGCCTGGGCTACCAAGTGAGTTTCAGGAAAGGCGCAAAGCTACACAGAGAAACCCTGTCTCGGAAAAAAAAAAAAAAAAAAAGTAGGGGTACTTGTAGGGGGACTGGGAGGCTGGGGATGTAGCTCAGCTGGTAGAATGCTTGCCTAATGTGTATTGGGCCCTTGGGTTCCATCCCTAGCATCATAGAACCAGACATGGTGGTGCATGCCTGTAATCTCAACACTCTTAGAGGTAGACACAGGAGGATGAAGAATTCAAACCATCATCAGTTAATAGTGAGTTTGAGGCCAGGTGGGCTACATGGGACCATATCTCAAAACAAACAAGGTGTGAGGCTAGAGAGATGGCTCAGTGGTTAAAAGCACATACGGCTGTTGCAGACGACCAGAGTTCAGTTCCCAGCACCCACATCAGGCAGCTCACAATCACTTACAATTTTTTTTTTCAAGATGGTTTCTCTGTGGAGAGAGATATTTTTTTCATTTTTCTCTATAGCCCTGGTTGTCCCAGAACTCATTCCATAGATCAGGCTGGCCTTCAACTCAGATCCACCTGCCTCTGCCTCCCAAGTGCTGTGATAAAGGCACGTGCCCTCACTGTCTAATCACCTGTAATTCTAGTTCCAGGGGAACCAATGCCTCTTCTGGACTCTGCAGGTAATGCATGCACATGGTGCACATATACATGCAAAACGAAAACACTCATACATATAAAATAAAAGTTAAAAAAATCGGGCTGGAGAGATGGCTCAGAGGTTAAGAGCACTGACTGCTCTTCCAAAGGTCCTGAGTTCAATTCCCAGCAACCACATGGTGGCTCACAACCATCTGTAATGAGATCTGGTGCCCTCTTCTGGCCTTCAGTCATATATGCTATATATGTAATAAATAAATCTTAAAAAAAAAAAAAAAAAAAGTTAAAAAAATCTTCTAAAACTCTCCAAATAGTCCCTATACTTAGAGACATTGTCTTCTGTTGTAAGAATTTAGTAGTCACTGTATCTGAGGGAGACATTAGAAGAATTAGTTTTCACTGTATCTAGGGTAAACAGAGTAAATAGTTTTCATTGTATCCAGGGCAAACATTAGAGTGAATAGTTGTTTTCTGGAAGTACTTTGGCCTTGAAGAATCATTGTGGAAAACAATAAAGAATCTTTGTGGAAAACAGTGATTGCTTTCTGTGATTTGTAGAATTGTTTTTCTGAAAGGGTGTTGCAGTCTTCACATGACTTTGGTCACAAGACACCTCGGGCACACCTGAGGCTCTTGGATTATTGTGTATTGCAAACGATACACAGTAAAGGACTAAAGTCATGAGGGCATGTGATGCTTCCCTTCAGAGAGACATAGAGATTAGGTTAGGGACCTTGGTATGAGGAAATACTTCACTCAAAAAACAACTTTGTGTAACAATCAATGAATATGCCTTTGTATGGCTGTTTGGGGTTCGGTTCACTGGAGGCTGGACCTTCCTGCTGCCACACAGGCCTTAAAATTTCTTCTTGGAGTGACCTCTTTGACTGACCCACGCAACACAGATTACCCTGACAGTCTTCACTATCATTTTTGCCACAGGGGGGTTCTGGAAATGGAACCCCAAATCTTGCCCTTACTGAGGATACACTCTACCACTGAGCTGTGTACGGACTGTCCCTATTATAGCTTTCTTAGTTCTGCTTTATTTGTTTTTGAGACCGGGTCTCAAGCAGTCCAGCCTCAAACTTGCTCTGTAGCCAGGATGACCTTGATGGCCCTCCCGCCTCTGCCTCCTGTGCTGGGGTCACAGGTGTGCTCCACACCTGGTTTGTGTAGTACTGGGGACAGAACCCAGAGCTTCATGCATGCTAGGCCAGCACTCTGCCAACTGAACCATATCCCCAGTTTATGGATCTTGAGTAAAAGTGTGATATAGTCTCAGTCATCCAAAAAGCTGTCCCTCTCTCAAGGGGGTCGGCCTGCCCATACTCCAGGCCCTCTTTTGCCCATGTGACCAGAGCCCCCATGCTCTAGTCACACTGACTGCACTGAATGGATGAGCCTCACCTTTTTCCTCCAGAAGATTCTGTGGCTCTTGATCAGACTGGGCCTCCACAGGCAGACACTGGTGACTGAAGGACTCCTGCGTGGCTCCGGATGGTACCATCTTCTGAGGAAGCACTTCAGGACATGTGACAATCTAACAACCACAACTACAACCAATCAGCAAAATTATAGACGGGGATGGGAAAGAACCCATTAGAGTCCATTAGACCATCACCGGTCCCCTTGCTCAACGCTGAACTTGTGTCTATAACGAGCCAGACTCTGATTAAACAGCAGTTTAACAAACATGGATTACTTCTACTGGGAAATGGCTTCCATGAGACATACCCACATGCAAATACACAATTATGAACTCCATGTTAGAAGGGAAAGATACACAACTACAGGACAGAACAGGTGAGACTCACTTTAGCCTGAGAGGCTAGGGAAGGGTGTCACTCTGTAGACACCTAGAAGATGTTAAGAAGGGGCTGGAGAGATGGTCCAGTGGTTAAAGGCACTGGCTACTCTTCCGAGGATCCGAGTTCAGTTCCCAGCACCCATATGGTGGCTCACAACCATCTGTAATTCCAGCTCCAGGGAACCCAGTGTCCTCTTCTAGCTTCTGAGGGTACCAGCACACTTGTGTGCATACACACAAAAAATCTTTTTTAAATAATTATTTTTAAAAAGAAGGCGGCCAAAGGCAAAGGGGGAGAAGAAACCCAGACACAGAGAGAGTTCCCAAACCTTCCCTCAGGCAAAATAGGGTATTTGATCCAACCCAGGATCCCTAAGAAGGAGGGTAAGGGTAAAGGCAAGAGATAAAATGGTAGAATGGAAAGGTCATTATGGGACTCAGGAAGCCACTGATGGCCAGACTAACATTTAAGAAAGCTTATGTTCCACATGCCTGTAATTCCAGCACTCAGCAGACAGAACCAGGAGGGTTGCAGCAAGGTCTCTATTCCCTGCCTCAAAAAAAGACTTAAGCTAGGTCATGTCCAGCATGATATCAGCCTCTATCATCCTGCTCTCAGCCCTCATTCCAACCTAGGGTGTATATAATTACCCTGCTCCAAGGCACAGCTTACTCCTAGAAATTGTGGAAGGCATTAAAAATCCTGCCATCCCTCACTTGCTATCTGAGTCACAGGGTGAGCTAAAGTTGACCAAGAGTCTGAGGATGTTCTGGAACTCTGGAGTACCCCTCATCCTCAGAGTGGGAATGATGAGATCAGCACCTTACACTAAGATACAGACACTCTGAGGACCGAGTGGAACCCTTAAGGAAACTTCAAACTTTTCCAAACCCACAGGCTTTTGCTCTGTTTGTTTTTAGACAGAGGCCTTCCTTCTCAGAATCCTCCTGTCTCAGCTTCCCAAGTGCTAGGATGAAAGGCAGTTCCCACCAAATCAAGCTCTAAGTTCATAAGAAGAATACACTGAAAGCAAAAACCAGAGGGAAGGAAATGCCAAAACTGTTTATACCTCAAATAATTTCAAAGCAGACTCAGAACCAGCAAATAGGACCACCAAAATAGAATACAAACTTCAGAAACAGATGCCCCAAACAGGCAGATTTTAACAAGTGATAAAGACAGCATTTTTACTTTTGAGTCAGGGTCTCTCTCCCTATAATTCTGGCTGGCCTAGAACTCTCTCTGTAGACCAGGCTGACCTTGAACTCATGGAGATTCATCTGCCTACCTCTGCTTCCCAAGTGCTGGGATTAAAGGTGTGTGCCAAAAGATGGCATTTTAATAAGAAAAAGGTTCCTTTAAAAGTTGCTGTGCTGGGAGGGTGGTGCTGGAGAGATGGCTCACAGGTTACTGTAATAGCACATACTGCTCCTGTGAGGACCCAAGCTCGGTTCCCAGCCCTCACACCAGGCGGCTCATAACCACCCGTAACTCCAGGGTCCGTGAATTCAATGCCCTCCAAGGGCATCTGCACTCACATGCACAAACCCAGACACAAAAACACACAATTAAAATAAAAATAAGAACCAGAGAGATAGCTCAGTGGTTTAGAGCACTGGCTGCTCTTACAGAGGACCTGGGTTCGATCCCCAGCACTCAAGCATCTGTAAACCTAGCTCCAAGGGATGTAACATCCTCTTCTAGGCTCCATGGGCACATACACACCTGCAGGCAAAACACTAAGATGCATAAAATAAATAATTCTAAAAACATAAAATAGTTTCTTAAAAAGTTGCTGGAGCCGGGCGGTGGTGGTGCATGCCTTTAATCCCAGCACTCGGGAGGCAGAGCCAGGCGGATCTCTGTGAGTTCGAGGCCAGCCTGGGCCACCAAGTGAGTCCCAGGAAAAGCACAAAGCTACACAGAGAAACCCTGTCTCGAAAAACCAAAAAAAAAAAAAAAAAAAAAAAAAAAAGTTGCTGGATAGGGTTGGGGATTTAGCTCAGTGGTAGAGCGCTTGCCTAGCAAGCCCAAGGCCCTGGGTTCGGTCCTCAGCTCCGGGAAAAAACAAACAAAAAAAAAGTTGCTGGAGAAATGAGATAGATTTGTGGGGAAAATAGCTGGAACCATAACAAAGACACTATATCAGAACACTCTCTAGACGAAGCAGTCTGTTTAAAAAGAATTTAAAAAGGACTGAGGAAAGGTTTTCATAAACTGCAGTGAAGAGAACCTTCTAAAGTATGAACCCTAGAAACCAGGACATAAGAGTTACACTGATTCATATCTAAGTACAAAAGATTCCGAGACTACAAACTGGAAAAAAAGCATACACCAGTACAAAAGGCACAATAGGGGGGGAGAACAAGGGAATCTGTGCCTGTATGTAGAACTTAATTGTATTGCAAAATAAAAATTAAAAAAAAAAAGGCACAATAGGTAAGAAATGCAGTTAAGAAACACAAGCATAATTTGCAAAAAGAAGAAAGGGAGGAGGAGGAGGAAGAAGAGAAACAATATTCTTTAAAACTCATTACTTGTTGTGTATGGTGGTGCAGGCCTTGAATCCCAGCACTTGGGAGGCAGAAGCAGGTGGATCTCTGTGAATTCGAGTCCCCTCGGGTCTACATAGTGAAATCCAGAATACCCAAGGATACATAGTGAGACCATGCAAAAACAAAACAAAACCAAACCAGAATATGACTGCCTGAAGCACCCGAGGCCTAGGACTCTCAGCCCTGCTTGGCAGCTCCCCAGCGCTCACAGCTGCTTCCTCACTGCCCTGGCTCCTCCCCCACTCACCTGTTGCCTGTGCTCCTCCAGCTCTCTCTGGATACTTTCTATCACAGCCACGGCTTCTTCTCCATTCTCGGGGTGATGTTCTCTCACCCAGGCCTGGAACTCTTCAGGCAGGATGGTGAGGAACTGCTCCAGCACCAGTAGCTCCAGGATCTGTTCCTTGGTGTGCAGCTCTGGCCTCAGCCACTCACAGCAGAGCACCCGGAGCTGGCTGAGAGCATCCCGAGGTCCTGCTGCTTCATGGTACTGGAAGTGCTTGAAGCGCTGGTAAAAAGTCTCAAACACTGGCCGGTTGTATCCCTGCATCCAGGAACAGTCCTCTTCTTCCACTTTTACTATGAGAAGGTCAGCTTGCTCTTGCGAAGACGTCTCAGCTGGAGGCTCTAAGTGTACAACTGCTCTGGATTCTGTCATTATCATTCCAACTCAGTCTCTAGAGGTTGCCCGTTACACTGACCCAATTCGTTCTCTGCTCTTCTCTGAAGGGCACTTTTTGCAGTGAACAACCTTCCTGGTATGTCGGGAATTATCATTAGCCAAGAGAGGTGGCAAAGACGTCATCTATACTAAAGAAAACCACTTAATAAAGTCATTCACTATAAGTCAGTCATCACTTCATCCATAAAATTACTAATAGTAACTACGTCCAGATTTTAAAAACGCAAAGAACGGCCATAAAAAAGTGACATCAGGCCCAACGTTTTAGAAATGAAAAAGTACACATCTCATATAAATAACCGGACTAGATTACTCCAGACAGAGTCGTTTCTTCTCTCTATCATAAGCCAAACTTAAGTCAGAATAGGAGTGAAACCCATTAAAACGGTCATATCTGGTCCTAGCTTTCAAGCCATAAGGGCTTGACAGGTAAACAGAAGACTTCATTAGTTCTAGGAGAAAGCACAGTTGTAGACAGAAATTTGGACCTGGATTCCTCGGAATAGCTCCTGACCCGGAGACAGAGACCGGACGGGTCAAGGTTAGGGACAGGACCTCAAGTGTGGACACAATGCCCTACACGCTCTTCTCCAGTCCCTAAGTCCAGGGGACCCAAAGAACAAACTCCCCGCAGCCCAGGCTTGGAAGATGGAGTTCTCACAAGCCAAGAGAGAACCGCGTCCGACACTTTCCAACAGTTCCTCGCCGGAAGTAACCGAGTGCTAGCTTCAGCCATAAATCCCACCCCCAAGAGCGCTTCCGCAGCCTCTCTAGGAATCCCGGAGGTCCTCTCAGCGCAGCGGGAGGGAGGAGCTACTTCTGGACCCGCCCCCTGCGGATCTGACCAATCAGCGAGCCGCAGGCAAGACGTTGCTAGAATCTGAGGAAAATAGCTCTCGTATCCATTTCCCATCCAAAAAACCGTAGCTTGCGCTCCGCCCCGCCCCTAGTAAGGCTAGAGGGCGGGTCTTAGGGGCGGGCCCCCACTCTCTCGCGTCTGATTGGTCGAGAACAGCTTCCCCGGAATTTAAGTTGGTCTGCACCTTGTTGCCAGCTCACAACCCTTCGAATTCTATCACTGCCTCGCCACTTTTCCAAACATACCCAAAGACATTCTTTACTGCCTTAGTGTCGAGAGCCAGAGACTCAAAGGACTACATCTCCCAAGAAACCACTCGCGAGCAACACAGTGTAGCCAATATGGCTGCGGCTCACCTCGGTCTCCAGGGCTTATTAAGATGCTGCACCCGGTGGACTGGACGGCTCTCTGATATTTATTTTACTGCCAAGCCTGATGACATGAGTTCGATCCCTGGGTTCGAGATGCCCAAATGTTATGGAAGTCAAAGTCGCTGTGTACGCCCCACCCCCCAGCTCAGGCATTAGGGAAATTAATTTTTTTAATATTAAAAGGCAACAGGGGATCTATTCCGAAGGTAGGGGGTTCTCTCAATTGATTGTTCACACTTGCTGTCTTCTCACGACTGCACTTGACAAGCCTTTAAAAAAAGTGATAATAATAACGACAGATGTAGCAAAGGTAAGATTATGCCTGGCAGCCTGCCGGCTGGGGAGAAACCACATTTCAAAAAAGGGGAGTTTTTTTTAAATCCTGTTACTCTAAACCGTAAATCTCTAATAATTTGTGTTTTGATCACTTTCCAAATCCTTTGCAGACAGGCAATACCAAAGTTCCTGTTGTCACTCCTTAGGGGCACACTGAAACAGGCCACTGTGGAATTGCAACCTCTGCAAATAGACCCAGTTAGAGAATAAAGACCACAGCGCTGTAGGGCGGCAGGGGGGGCGTCTCTTAGGGGTGGTGAGATTGTCATTCTGAAATCCCTGAGTTCCATCTCCAGCATCAAGGAGCTGGGAAGTGAAATAAAAATTATAGGCGCTGGAGAGATGGTTCAATGGTTAGGAACATTTACTGCTCTCGCCAGATGATCTGGGTTCCCAAAACTTTCATGGCTAACAACCTTCAGTATCTCTAGTTCTAGGGTATTTGATGCCCTCTTCTGGCCTCTGTGTGCACTGTACACAATGTGAATTAGAGATATGCTACCCACATCCCCCCTCCCCCCACCCCATAGTGAGATAGGGTCTCACTATGTAGCTCTGGCTGTCCTGTGACTCACTGTGTAGACCAAGCTGGCCGCGAACTCACAAAGATCCGCCTGCCTCTGCCTCTGGAGTTCTGGGATTAAAGGCATCTGCCACTACTGCCCGGCAGCAACTATTATGTCTCTACACCATGTTATGGGAGCCGAGAATTGAACCCAGATACTCAATAAGAGCATCTAGTGCCCTTAACCCCTGAGCCATCTCTCCAGGCCCCTTTGTTTGTTTATTTATTTATAGACAGGATTTCTCTGTGTAGCCTCCCCCCCCCCCCGTTTTACTTTTTAATTTTTGTTTGTTTCTTTTTCTTTTTTTTTTCGTTTTGTTTTGTTTCGTTTTGTTTTATTTTGTTGAGACAGGATTTCTCTGGGTAGCCCCAGCTGTCCTGCCGCGCTCTCTCTCTGTAGACCAGGCTGGCCTCGAACTCATAGATCTGCCTGCCTCCGCCTCCGAGTGCTAAAGGCGTGTACCACCACCTCCTCGCTCCGCCGCCGCCACCCCCCCCCACCGCCCCTTTTTATTTATTTGTTTGTTTGTTTAAGGACGAGGCCTCGGGCAGCTCCAGTGCAATACGGAAGGCGAACCACCAAGGTGCATCTTAGTCCTCCAGGGTGCTTAGAGAGACCTTGGAGAGGCAAGGCCTCGCCCCAGCGCGTGGGATAATGACGCATTTCCGGCCTGGGTTTGTTTTTCTGTCACCAGCTAAAGTGAGAACTAAAGGCCATGATCACGGTTATGTCGTGTCTGTAGTGGCCTGTTCGGGGCCTCGTTTTGGGAAGAGGGTGGCAGTGCGCCCCGTTTTTCCCTTCTAAAAATACAAGTTCGAGCTGGACGGTCCAGAGACTGATGGCTGCGGGTGCCGGGCTTTGTACGGTGAAAGTGGAGGAGGACTCACCTGGGAGTCAGAAGTCGTCCGGATCCGGGGACTGGCAGAACCCCGAAACTTCTCGAAAACAATTCAGGCAGTTGCGCTACCAGGAAGTGGCCGGCCCGGAGGAGGCGCTGAGCCGACTCTGGGAGCTCTGTCGGCGGTGGCTGAGGCCGGAGCTGCGCTCCAAAGAGCAGATCCTGGAGCTGCTGGTGCTGGAGCAGTTCCTCACCATCCTGCCGCAGGAGCTCCAAGCCTGCGTGCGGGACCACTGCCCCGAGAGCGGGGAGGAGGCTGCGGCCTTGGCGCGGACTCTACAAGGAGCACTGGACCGGGCTCCGCCACAGGTGAGACGCGGGTGGTCTCTGGGTGGCGCCAGGGAGATGGTTTAGCGTTTAAGGTCGTGTAGGATGAGTTCAGTTCCCAGCACCCACGTAGGGTGGCTCACCATCACCTGTAACTAGTTTCAGGGGATCTAATGCCATCTTCTGGGCATCTTCAATCACGTGTGTGTGTGTGCACACACACCGTGGTGATTTGAATGAGAATGGCTCCTATAGGTTCATATATCGGAATGTGTTAAGTCCGTGAGAGGACACCTTGGAAAAATAGAGTAATACTCCTGACATTTATTACTGGTTTTGAAATATATTTTGATTATTTTTTAAGGCAGAGTCTCAACTATGTAGCCCTAACTGACTTGAACTCATTGTATAGACCAGACTGGCCTTGAACTCACAGAGATCCACTTTACCCCACCTCCAAAGTTCAAGGTGTACACCACAATGCCTAGCTCATGGAAACTAAGCTTGCCTGTGCCTTTTGAAATACAATCCACAATCATTGTCAGTGTGAAAAGTCATTTTCTTTTGCATTTTTTGTTCATGTGACTGTGTGTTTGTGTGAACGTGTGCCACATGTGTGGGAGTGCCTAAAGAGCACATAAAAGGGCATCGGATTCCAGGAGCTGGAGTCACGGGCTGTTGTGAGCTGCCCAAGTGTGGGTGCTGGAAACTGAACTCAGGTAAGTCTTCCTGGAAGAGGAGGAGGCACTTTTACCTTCTGATCCATCCTGAAAACGTAACCCAGCCCCTAAAAAGTTAATATTGAAACATTTTCCAGGTCCTCCCCCAAAAATGTCGTTTCATAATTTAGCCATTTCAGAGGCAGTTTTTTCACCTTAGCACTATGGACATTTTAGTTGTTGGGGACAGACACTCAAGCACTTCAGATTTGGGGAGCTCAGACTAGGAAAATGCTGGAGTGCTAATTTCATCCCTGGCTGAACTGAGGTATTCTGACATTATGAACAGTTTCGCTCACAGGTGTTTTCGGTACAGGGAACTCAGCCTATATAAGCATACACGTGTTAGCCATGTACGCGTATACATAGTGTGTTTAGTCAGTTTGTCACCGTGATGGATACCTACAAGATCCACTGGGATTCAGTGGTTGAGAAGTTAAGAGTCCATGGTCGGCTGAATTCACTGTTACTGGGGCATGGCAGAACACCGTAGCAGAAGAGTATGCTGGAGCAGATATGTTCACTTCCTGGCAGTGAGGAAGCAGAGCAGGGGTGCAGAAAAGGGTCAGGGAGCTAGAGCTCCCAGGTACACTCCCCTGCATCAGCATCCTCCACCTAGGATGTCTCTTCTCTTTCTCTCCCCACCCTGCAAATTGAGACATGATCTCCTGTAGCCAAGGCTGGCCTAGAACAACTCCCTATGTAGAGAGAAGAGGATGACCCTAAAATTATCCTCCTGTCTCCTCCTACTGAGTTCTGGGATTACAAGTGTTTGCTGGCACACCTGGCTTCTGTGGTGCTGGGGCCGAAGGTCACCTTGGTGCATGCCAGGCCATGTTTCCATTTTGATAAGTCACAGAACTTGAATATTTTGCTTGTGCTTTCCCCACATTGTCACAGATGATCCACAGGAAGTCTTTTCAAGATGGTAGGAGAATGTGGCCTTCTACTGAGAATGTTAACTATTCTCAGTGCTGTGACAAGAGCAACCTGAGGGAAGGGCTTATTTGGGGGTCAAGGTTTAAGAAGAGCTGCAGTCTGTGAAGTCAGGAAGGTGTGGCTGGTCACCTGGCTTCACAGTTAGCAGTCAGGAGGTGAATGCTGGTGCTCCCCTTGCCGCCTTCTCTCTCTTCATTCAGTCCAGTGCATCAGCCTCTCGAGGGTTGACCTTCTCTCCACAGTCAAACCTGTCTGGAAATGCTTGCACAGGTAAGCCTAGAAGCTTAGTTTTGGGCGATTCTAAATCCAGTCAGGTTGACAATGAAGATTATCAGTAGCAGGTCCCTTTGGTACCCAGTCACTCAGCATCTGTGGCTGTCACTTGACTCACACCAGCTCTCGAGACTGGCTTCCCCTTAGACTGGTGGAAATGTTTGCAGTGACAACAAGGACTGAATGGAGATCTTGTGCTGTTCTAGGGCTTTGTGACTTTCAAGGATGTGGCCGAATCTCTGACCTGGGAAGAATGGGAGCAGCTGGCTGCAGCTCGGAAGGGTTTCTGCAGAGCGAGCACAAAGGAGCCTGGGAGCGTCATTCTGCCTGGTATGTGCTGTTTTCTGATGAGTTGTAGTATGTGTGGCTGCTCTGGTTTCCCTCCAGTTGCTGTGAGAAAACATTCTGACCAAAAGCAGCTTAAGGGAAGAAAGATTTATTTGGCTTCCAAGACCCAGGTCACAGTCCATCACTGAGACAAGTCAAGGCAGGAACCTGGCGGCAAGCCCTCTTGCTAGTCCCCACAGCATTACTTCTGACTAAGGAACTTATTTCACAGCCAATGAAGAACAGCAAAAACTGTGAAGGATGTTGTTTGCAGGCGGGCTTAGCCTCAGCTAGCATTCCTCTTTTTTTTTTTGGTTTTTCGAGACAGGGTTTCTCTGTGTAGCTTTGCGCCTTTCTTGGATCTCGCTCTGTAGACCAGGCTGGCCTCGAACTCACAGAGATCCACCTGCCTCTTGCCTCCCGATTGCTGGGATTAAAGGCGTGCGCTACCACCGCTCGGCTTCCTTTTTTTTTTTTTTTTTTTTAACAACAGGTTTTCTTTTAAATCTTTTACTTATGTGATGTGCATGGGTGCGTGCGTGCGTGCGTGCGTGCGTGCGTGTGTGTGTGTGTGTGTGTGTGTAGATCAGAAGACAACTTGTAGGAGCAGGTTTTCTCCTTCCACCATGTGTCTACTGGGGAGGATCCTCAAACTTAAGCTGTCAGGCCTGCTATAGGTGCTTTTATCCACTGAGTGTCCCGCCAGCCCCATCAAATAGCTTTCTTACACAGTCAAGGTAGTCCCCCACAGGGAGCCCCAATCTGATTTACAAAGTTCCTCAGCTGAGGCTTTCCTTCCATAGGCTGTGTCAGGTTGACAGTTTTTGCCAACCAGGATTAACAGCTGAGTTCTCCATGATCTGTGGGCTAGTTTGCCTTTCACAAACATGGGTTAAGAGCCTTAGGATTTCTTTTGTGACCTACGCAAGGTCTGTCCGTATTTTATTTTGTGTGCATGTGTTTGTTTTTAATATTTTTTGAGACAGAATCTCACTATGTAACTCTGGCTGGCCTGGAACTCACTGTATAGACTAGGTTAGTTGAACTCACAGAGATCTGCCTGCCTTGGCCTTCCGAGTGCTAGAATTAAGAATGTGTGCCACTACACCTGGCCTTTAATAAATTTTTACCTGTTCTTTGATAATTTTGATAATTATATATATATATATATATATATATATATATATATATATATATATATATATATAAAATGTACTTTGATCAGAATCAACCCCCATTCCTCTCTTATCCTTTCCCACTCCCTCTGGAATCCTTCCTCCCAGAATGCCCCTGTTCCTATGCACCTCCCTCTCTTATCCCCTCCCTCTGGAACCCTTCTTTTTCCCAGCATGCTGTTTTCCATTCTCTTACCTCTTCCCACTCCCTCTGGAAACCTTCTTCCCAACATGCTCCCTCCTATATTCAAGTTTGTGGTGTTTGTTTTAATAAGGGTTTACATGTGCATGAGTGTGGGTTTATTTGCTAGAGCCTGGTCAACTTAACAATGGCTACATCCTTGAAGAAAATTCACCCTGGCTCCCCCAGCAGTGATTAATTAGCAGTAGCTCCTCAGCTAGAGGTGGGATCTCATGGGCCCCTCCCCACTTACATGTGTTTGTGAGAGTGAACATGCATATAGTACGGGTGTATGTGTAGAGGTCAGAGGACAATTTATAGACTTTTAACCAATCCTGGATTGACCTCCCACTGAGACCTTGCCTTCAGACTTTGGAGCTACCACCCTATGTCCATTATCGCGCACCATGGAGAGACTTTCTCATATTAATCCATTCCACATTCATGGGATAAAGGCGATCCAGCCTGTCCTGACATCCTTTCCATTTCACCTCTCTTAGTATGAGATCTGTAGCAATGCAACGGGACCAGGGAAGAATAGCTCGGTGGCTGTAGAAACAAATACAGAAGGAAGGCTGTTTGCCTGTACAAGCCAAGTGCATGGCCCTGATGGGTTCATTCGGTTTCACTGGAGGCGTTTGGTGAGGAACACTTAGACACGGGTTAGAGGTGCTTCCTCTACCAGCATTTCTCTTTAACTGGTACCCAGAGGTGAGATAACAGCAGCTTACGTTTTCATGTTGCAGGCTTGGAAACCAGCACTTCGAGCACAGACTGGATTCCAAAGCAAGAAACTTTGAAGGAAGCAGAGCCACAGGCATGGACACAAGACGTGTCCCAGGGAAAGGTCCCACGATTTACTAAGGGTGGTGATACCCTTGAGGACTGGGAAGAAAAGCTGCCAAAAGACACTGTAGTGCTGCAACTCCAGAGTGCTGCTGAAGAGCAAGGACGCACCACCATCTCACATCTCACTGGTGTGTCCAAGGAAGAAGGAGTTTCTAAAAGTAATGAACTGGGGAACAGTGCCAGCTTTGGCCTTGGTCAGCACAGCCAGACAGCAAAGAGGCTCAGTACCAATGGTGACTGTGGGAACGACCACAAACAAGGCTTCCATGGGAAATGCCATGCAGTGACACCTCCCGACCCTGTGGACAGCAGTTTGGGGCTCCATGAAGACAAACCCTATAAATGTGACAGCTGTGGGAAGAGGTTCAGACAGCGCTCAGACCTTTTTAAACACCAGCGGACCCACACAGGGGAGAAGCCCTATCAGTGCCAAGCATGTGGGAAAAGCTTCAGCCAGAGTGCTGCCCTTGTTAAACACCAGCGGACACACACTGGGGAGAAGCCGTACGCATGCCCAGAGTGTGGGGAATGCTTCAGGCAGAGCTCACATCTCAGTCGGCATCAGAGAACCCATGCCAGTGAGAAGTACTATAAATGTGAGGAATGTGGGGAGATCTTTCATATTTCCAGCCTTCCTAAACATCAGAGGCTACACAAAGGGGAGAGACCATATAAATGTGAGGACTGCCAGAAGAGCTTCAAACAGCGTTCAGACCTCTTTAAGCACCAGAGAATCCACACGGGAGAGAGGCCGTATGTGTGTTTTGTCTGTGGGAAAAGCTTCAGTCAGAGTGCAACCCTCATTAAACACCAGAGAACTCACACCGGAGAAAAACCTTATAAATGTCTTCAGTGTGGTGAAAGATTTAGACAGAGTACACACCTTGTCCGACACCAAAGAATCCACCGAACTATCGACTCCTAGCTTTCATATGTCTCTGCGTGACTCATGTGGTGGTTTGCTATTGCTGCTATTTCTGAGAAAAAGGTCTCACTGTGCAGCCTCGGCTGACCTGGAAGTAGCTATGTAGACCAGGCTGGCCTCAAACTTGGAGATCAACCTGCCTCCGCATCTGCCTCCTGAGTGATGAGATTAAAGGTGTAGGCCACCATGCCCAGCATGACTTGTGTTTTGATTGTTCAGTTGTTTCTTTATCCAGAAACTACGTTCTTTGTCATTTGGAACATTCCAGTCACTCCTAGACACATTTCCTTAGGCCTCTCACAGAAGACAGATTAGGTCTGATTTGAACCATTTTGTTTGTTTTTTGAGACAGTCTCATTATGTAGCTCTGGCTGTCCTGGAATATGCTATGTAGACCTGGCTGGCCTAGAACTCACAGAGATTCTCCTACCTCTTCCTTCCAAGTGCTAGGATTAAAGGCATGTTCCACCATGCCTGCTTGATTTGAACCTTAATAGATGCTCTTATAAAGAATTTCATGGGGCGCTGGAGAGATGTTAAGAGCACTAGCTGTTCTTCTGGAGGTCCTGAGTTCAAGTCCCAGCAACCATATGGTGGCTCATAACTATCTGTAATGAGATCTGGTACCCTCTTCTGGCCCGCATGTATCCCTGCAGGCAGAACATTGTATACATAATAAATAAATAAATCTTAAAAATAATTTCATGGGCTGGGTGGTGGTGGTGCACACATTTAATTCCAGCACTGGAGGATAGTGGCAGGGAGAAGCAGGTGGATCTCTGTGAGTTCGAGGCCAGCCTGGTCTATAGAGGGAAGGAGTTCCAGGACAGCCAGGGCTACACAGAGAAACCCTGTCTCAAAAAAAAAAATTTTTTTTTTCATTGTAGCACATGCTTTCAGTCCCAGTACTCCAGAGGCAGAGGCAGGCAGATCTCCTGGGTTTGAGGCCAGCCTAGTCTACAAAGGGAGTTCTAGGATAGCCAGGGCTACACAGAGAAGCCCTGTTTTGAAAAGAAAATCAAGGGTGGGGCTGGAGAGATGGCTCAGCAGTTAAGAGCACTGACTGTTCTTCCAGAGGTCCTGAGTTCAATTCCCAGCAACCACATGGTGGCTCACAACCTCCTGTAATGACATCTGGTGCCCTCTTCTGGCCTGCAGGGACATATGCAGGCAGAACACTGTATACATAATAAAATAAATATTAAAAAAAAAAAAAAAAAAGAAGAAAAAAGAAAAGAAAATCAGGGAATTTCATGGTGCATTTGAATCCTATGGCCTCAGGGTTAAGGAGATGGTCCAGCGGTAAGAGCACTTGCCACCAAGTCAGATGACCTGAATTCTATCCCTGGGACCAGCATGGTAAAAGGGAAAAACTGATAACCCAAAAGGTGTCTCTGCCCTCATGTGCTGTGCCACATACATGCCTCACCCCTACACTAAATACACAATTTTTAAAATGCGCCAAGGCCTGGGACATTGCTTTGAAGTTTTATTTATTTTTTCATTTTAAACAAGTTTATTTAAATAAGATGCTTGACTCAAAGGGAAAACTATCTAGGATCATTTTGTTCAAGAATAATTTATCCCGGCCGGCCGGGCGGCAGTGGCACACACCTTTAATCCCAGTATTCGGGAGGCAGAGCCAGGCGGATCTCTGTGAGTTTGAGGCTAGCCTTGTCTACAGAGCAAGATCCAAGATTGGCACCAAAATTACACAGAGAAACCCTGTCTTGAAAAACAAACAAACAAAGACAGATTTCCCTACATGTAACAGCTATGTACAAAAAAGTAATAAAATTGTCCTTGGTTTTACAATGATAAAACATTAAAATTGTCCAGTCAAACAAGGTATGCAAGGATTTTATGGTGTTGGATTCTTTCATTACAACAATGAGAGCAAAATAACTTACTGGAATATAAAGTCAAGAGCTGACTGAGCATGCCACTAATGGAGAAGGGGGCTATTTTCACAGAACCAGTGCTTTCCCTCAGACCATCTCCATCTGATGTCAGCCGAAACAGAACAGTGGCTATTCAGTTTAAAAAAGAAGAAATGGGGACGGAGAAATAAAAGAATAAAGAAAACTATACTGTAGTAGTCAGGATGTGGTGGAACCAAATTGTGGCTTTCTAATTAGGAATGCATTCTTGATCTGTGACAAAATTGTGGAGTAAAGTAGCAGGTTCTCTTTTTAGTGGACACCTGTCTGCTGCTGGAACATACCAATTGCATCTTCGTCCTCCATTTCCAGCTGTGCAGGTGTGTCTGAAGTCTGCTGGCCCCTTGTCTCAGTAGGAACAACCTGCTATCCTAACAACTCCCAGTAAATTTTGCTTACTGCAGTCCCTTTTTCCTGGAACAGTTCTTTTTCCCTAATGCTTTGCCACTAAACTCCAAAAGCCAGTCCAAATATCCAGAAATGAGCTCAACTTGGACTATATGAGGATTTCTGGCAGTTACATAAGTCAGCATTTCTAAGGAGCTTGTGAAGCCAGTTTCTGCCAAAATGAGTCAATTCCCCTCCCTCTGGCTAAAAAGACATATTGCTACCTAGGGTGTCTATCGACATATCAAAGTGCATGCTGGCCTCCAGGCTCCCTCAGTATTACAAGTACTTGTTACCCATTTCAAAGTTTATGCTATAACATCCTGGCATCTCCCTAGTTTCCCTTCCCCCAGCTATTCATTCTCCTTATAACCCCACTATTCTCCATATGTTCTATGTTCTATTTCTGTCTCCCCCCTGCCCTTTTTGAAACAGGGTTTCTCTGTGTATCCCTGGCTGTCCTCACTCTGTAGATCATGCTGGCCTCAAACTCAAGAGATCCACCTCTGCCTCCCAAGTAATTAAAGGAGTGCACCACCACAGCCTGGCTTCACTGGTTTCTCTATTCTCTATCCCCTCTTCTCTCTCACAAAGAGCCCCGGCCATATCCAGTTTGTTGGCCATGTTCAGTCTATTTCTTTCTCTCTCCACTCTGGACTCTTCCAGATGGCTGTTTTCTCTCTCGCACATCTACAATAAAAACCTTCCCCCTATGGGAGCTGGGAAGATGGCTAAATAGTTAAAAGCACTTGTTACTCTTCCAGAGGACCCAGGTATGATTTCCACGACCCACATAAGAGCCCACAACTCCAGCTCCAGGGGATCCAATGCCCTCTTTTGACCTCAGTGGGCCATGCATACATGTGGTATACAGACATACATGCAGGCAATAACCATACACATCAAAACAAAACAACAAAAACCCCTTCACCTTAATCGTACCATGGAGCGGTCATGTCAGTTTATTGAGGTAGTGCACACCTGTAATGCCGACACTTGAGATGCTGAGGCTGGAGGAAAGTTCGAAGCCAACCTAGAACACATACCAGACTGACTCTGTCATTTCATACAGTTTTGCTGTATTCAAGGCTGGAAAAGAGAATGCCCAAAGTTGAGAATTAGTGGTAAGATAATTGCCTATAGCTACATGGTAGCCTGACCTTGGCCCAAACACAGCTTGAACCTGAACTTTTTTCTGTCGGTCAGATAAACTACCTCTATGAGCTTTAGAAGGTCAGTCTTTGCAATCATGGAAACCACTTAAGCATCTTGAATGGAACTCAGAGGAGTCTGGGGTCAGAGCCCAGTGAATAGCGGGTAAAAGGAATTGGGGAGGGCACGAAATGTTCCTGCCTTCAAGACTTCTCCGCTTTTCCTTTTTCTTTTCAGCATAGATTGAAACCAGAGCCTTGAGCACTCAGGATTGGGCCACATCTCTAACCCCTCTCATTTCTCAGATCCAAAAGCAGAGGACAAAAAGCCAGAATGTCCCTTTCCCCCATTGTGTTCTTCTCTTCCGTCTGGTCCCAAAACGCAGGGTCCGCGGGGACTTTACTCTCTAAGGAGCTGCCCTCCCCTTCAAGGCACCCTCGAGTCCGACGCTCTACCTAAGGGCGACCTACTTCCGGCGAGCCTCCGCTCCCCGCGCCCGCACCGGGGCTTACTCCCTTCCCAGCAGCCCTCGCGCCCGGCAGGGTTTTGCGGACACCGGGACTGCAAAGATGGCGTCGCTCGGTGAGTCGTCGGCTCTTGCCTGGCCGCGGGGTTAGAAGCCCGAGCTGGGCGCAGGATCCAGGGCCACGGTGGGGTGAGGAGGAGCCGCGGGGACACTTGCCCTTCTCCCGGGGACTTCACCGCGGCCTCCCTTGAGGCGCGCTGGACACTTGCTCCGAGGGTCTGCGTCGCCCGCCCTTCTCCGTGCACTCTCCGCGGATTACCGCTGTGCACCGCAGGGCGGGGTGGTGGAAGGCCGAGGCAGCCTGGAGCGGCCTCTCCGGGCCTGCACATGCGCTGCCGGGAACCATTTGTTTGCCTCTCCGCCGAGGACTAAGCTGCTGCTTTTTCCTCCTGCGACGCAGACCGGGGGCACTTGAACTTTTGGTCAGGGCACCGCCAGTCCGTCCCGGAGCTGAGGTTCAAATTAAGGTCCAGGAGCAGCAGTTGCCTAGGATGGGTCCGGACACGTTATGTTACACAGGCTTCATTTGAACACGCCTACCGAGGTGAAGTGACCTGTTCAAGGTCACAAGTCCTGAGAGCCTAGTTGGGATTCAGACCTCGGTTGGCGGGGCCTCTTGGTAAATGGGATTAATTCGCAAAGATTTCCATGTGACAGACAAGCAAGCGTTCCTTTAACACGCGCGTGTTAATCTTTACACTCATTCATTGTGCACTGTTGGAATTACATATTATGTGTATGATGTGTGTGTCTAGGTATGGTCAAGGGAGTGCTGGAGCTTGTGTGCAGCAGCAGGTTAGAGGGACAACTTTGAGGAGTGGCTTCTCCTTCCTGGGATGAAACTCCAATAGTCAGCTAGCCATTTCACGGTTGTCTACTCCTCTCCTTTTGAGACAGGGTTTCTCCGTGTAGCCCAGGCTGGCCCTGAACTTGCAGCCTCTGTGGTTAGCCTCTGTTTCTGAGTGCTAGGATTACAGGCCTATGCCACTATGCTCAGCTTGTTCCTGTATTCTTCATCTCAGCCTGCGAAGATGAAGGGGTGGGGTGTCTGAAAATGGAGTGTGAAGAAGCTGGGGTTTGTTTGTTTGTTTGGTTGGTTGGTTGGTTGTTTGGTTGGTTGGTTTGGTTTTTGGCTTTTCAAGACCAGGGTTTCTTTGTGTAGTCCTAGCTATCTTGGAACTCGCTCTGTAGACCAGGTTGGCCTCCCAAGTGCTAGGACCACCACCAGGGCTTTAGAAGCCGTTTTATCTGTAAAATGCCAGGAGATTATTAGTGCACACAGTGTTTTCAGAAGAGAGTGTGAAGAGCATTGATGAAACTGCTTAAGAGGTTGAAGAAGAATGATTCCCCAAGTTAAGGCCAGCCTGGGCTATATAAGTAGACCATTCTCAAAAAAAAAAAAAAAAAAAGTTAAAAAAATTTGAAATTTGGCGCTTTTTTTTTTTTAAAGACAGGTTCTCTCTAAAATAGCCCTGGCTGTCCTAGAACTCACTATGTAGACCAGGCTGTCCTTGAACTAAAAGAAATCTCCCTGCTTCTGCCTCCTGGGTGTTGGAATCAAAGGCAACGTACCACCATACCAGGCTTGAAGTTTTCGATCTTATTTAAGTAGATGGTTAGTGTGAGGAGCCCTTTGGACTAAGGACTAAAAAGTTTAGTACACTTAGTTAGCTGGAGGTGGTAATGCACAACTGTCATTCTAGCACTTGGGGAGCTGAGGCAGGGGGATGGCCATGAGTTTAAGGCCCTTCAGTACTACATAGAAATACCCTGTCTCAACCCAAAAGATAATTTAGTTCAAGAAAGGTATTTGGGCGTGGGTAATAGAGTTATAGCTTTGTTGGTAAAGTGCTTGGCTAGCATGCACAAAGTCCTGGGTTCTACCCCCAGCACCACATAAAACCTGTGATTCTAGCATTTGGAAGGTGGCAGGATCGGGTATCCAACAACATCCATGGCACACAGTAGCAAGTTTAATTCCAGCTTGTAAGACCCTGTCTTTAAAAAACAAACAAAAACCCTAAAAGACAGGGCATGGTGGCACATGAGAGTGTGTGTGTGTGTGTGTGCACGTGCACAGAAGAGCCATAAAGAAACTATAGAGATCAGAAAACAACTTTCCAGGGTTTTCACTACTGCACATACTTTTTTTGTGGGGAGGGAGGTTCAAAACAAGGTTTCTCTATGTAACAGCCCTAGCTGTCCCGGAACTAGCTCTGTAGACTAGGCTGGATTTACTGCACATACTTTTAATCCCAGTTCTCTGGAGGCAAAGGCAGGCAGATCTCTGAGTTCAAGGTCAGCCTGATCTGCATATCAAGTTCTAGGACAGCCAGGGTTATAGAGAGAGACAGACCTTGTTTCAAGAAACAAAGATAATGGAACAAAATCGCTGGCCCACAATGCAGGACTCTGTTGATGTGAGCTGGGCATCTGGATTTCCTCTGGGGCATTTGAATAAGATCAGTTCACATAACCTGACTTATTCACTGTTACTCTGGTAAAGGAATTGGAGTTTATGCCTCCTAAGTATTGATTTTTTTTTTTTTTAAGTGAGGGAAGTAACAGTTACTAGTAGCACATAACATTTGGGAGACGGGGTGTTGTCTAGGATGTCTCAGTGGTTAAAAGCACTTGTTGCTCTTGGGGAGGTCCAGAGTTTGGTTCCTAGCTCCCACATGGTTCATATTCATCTGTAACTCCAGTTCCAGGGCATCTGATGCCTTCCTCTTACCTCTTTGGATACCAGGCATGAATATGGTGTACATACATGCATGCAGGCAAAATACTCAAGTACATATAATAAAAATAAATATTTTGTAAAAGTTTTAAATGATTTTATTTTTATTTTATGTGCATTGTTATTTGGCCTGCATGTGTGTCTGATGGTGTCAGAGCCCCTGGAATAGAATTACAGACAGTTGTGACCTGCCATGTGAATGCTGGGAATAGAACTTGGATCCTCTGGAAGAGCAGCCAGTGTTCTTAACCACTGAGCCATCTCTCCAACTTCGTAAAAATAAATCTTTTATTTTATTTATTTATTTTTTTTTTTGAGACAGGGTCTCTGTATGTAGCCCTGTCTGTCCTAGAACTTACTATGTAGGCTGGCCTTGAATTTACAGAGATCTACCTGCCTGTCTCCAGAGTGTTGGGATGATAAAAGGCATGCACCACCATGCTCAGCTTTTTAAAATTATTTTTTGTTAACAATATTTTGTGTGTGCAAGCATATGCATGCGACGGCGTGCATGTGGAAGTTAAAGAACAATTTGTGGGAGTCGGTTCTCTCCAAACGCTTGGATGTTCTCAGGCACAGATCCCCAGGAGTTGGACAGACCTATCCTGAGATTGGTTTCCAGAGCATGGAGACAAGTTGTGAGATTTGATTTGCTTCCTTCCAGTGTATGGGTTCTTCTCACCGTGGGGTGATCATTAACTCTGTGTGACGACTGAAGGGAAAGCAGAGCTGGCAAGGTGGCTTGGTGGTTAAGAACACTTGTTATTCTTCTAGAGGACCTGGGTTTGGTTCCCAGCACCCATATAACGCGCCTCACAAACCAGTGTAACTACAGCTCCGTGGGATCCGAAGCATTTGTCCTCTTGGGGCACTTGTCCTTATGTGTACATACCTAACACACACATAATTAAAAATAAATCAAGTAAATGAAACAAGGCAAATGTTAGGGATTTATTTATTTATTTATTTATTTATTTATTTATTTATTTATTATGTATACAGTGTTCTGCCTGCATGTGTGCCTGCACACCAGAAGAGGGCACCAGATCTCATTCTGGATGGTTGTGAGCCACTATATGGTTGCTGGGAACTGAACTCAGGACCTCTGGAAGAAGCAGCCAGTGCTCTTAACGTCTGAGTCGTCTCTCCAGTGTGATTTTTATTTTTTTGAGACAGTTTTGTTTGTAGTTCACACTTTGATATCTTGATCATCGTGTCCACACCTCCTGAGAGCTGGGATTACAGGTGTGTGCCACCATGCTTGACTTAAATGTTAGCTTTATAGTGCTCTATGCTGCTCTCCATTTTATTCTTTATTCTTTTATTTTATTTTATTTTTTTCTGGAGTTGAGGATCGAACCCAGGGCCTTGAGCTTGCTAGGCAAGTGCTCTTTTATTCTTTTTTGTGGCCCTTGGCTCTCTTCTTTACAGTCATTCTCAGTAAGCTGTTAGACATATTGTTGGTTTATAAAGCTTTTTTCTTTTTTAATCTTACTTTTTAGGTGTATGGGTACTTTTGCCTGTGTGCATGTCTTTACATCACATACATGCCTGGTGCCAGAGGGGACCAGAAGGTGACTGGATTATAGACTGTTAGGAGCTGCCATGTGAGCCGGGCGGTGGTGGCGCACGCCTTTAATCCCAGCACTTGGGAGGCAGAGCCAGGTGGATCTCTGTGAGTTCGAGGCCAGCCTGGGCTACCAAGTGAGTGCCAGGAAAAGGCGCAAAGCTACACAGAGAAACCCTGTCTCGAAAAACAAAAACAAAAAACAAAAAAACAAAAAACAAACAAACAAAAAAAAGAGCTGCCATGTGGATGCTGGGAATTAAATCCAGGTCCTCTGAGTTCTTGTCTGCTGAGCCATCTCTCCAGCCCTTGGTGTTTAAAGCTTTTCCTAAACAGCTCTATCACATAGGCTTAGGCCTACAATAGTGGTTTTGATTGATATATTTATTCAGAAAATGACTGATGGGCAGCATCTGTGTACCTCGTATACCTGCAAGAACAGTTGAAATGGTACATGGGAGAGTGCTGTCTGTGTTGCTGAAAGGTTCGTCAGTGTTTCTGTTTTGTTTTTCTTTCAGTGCCACTGAAGGATAAGAAGCTCATGGAGGTTAAACTTGGAGAGCTGCCAAGCTGGATAATGATGCGGAATTTCACCCCCAGCGGCATAGTGGGGGCCTTTCAGAGAGGTCAGTGTCTCAGGGTTGTGAGCACAAAAGCAGTGCTCTTGTCTTCCGGTCTCTTTTTGCTGTGAGTTAATCTGGCTGATAAAGGCCTTTCTGTCTTGAGATTTGTTGGTTTTGTAGAGGGGGCGATGCTGGTGGTTAATTCCTGAATTTCTGTATTTGCATGAGCCTATCAAAAGCTGAGTGTGAAGCTGGGAATGGTGGTGCACGCCTGGGTCTCTGTGAGTTCGAGGACAGCCAGGGCTGTTACACAGAGAAACTCTGTCTCTAAACAGAATAAAACAAAGGCTGACTATGTGGGAAGGGAAATGGCTCAGTGGGTGATGCGGTTGCAGTGCAAGCATGTGGACATGAGGTTTGGTTCCCAGTGCCCACGTTAAAAGCACTGTGTGGCCCGGCAGTGGTGGCGCACACCTTTAATCCCAGCACTCGGAGGCAGAGGCAGGCGGATCTGCCAGCCTGGGCTACAGAGCAAGTTCCAGGACAGCCAGGGCTGTTACACAGAGAAACCCTATCTCAAAAACAAACAAACAAACAAACAAAAAGCAGTGTGTGCCTGTGGTTCCAGCACTGAGAGGCAGAGATGGGAGGATCCCTCCCAGGAGCTCACTGGCTGCTAGTTAGTCTAGCTAACTGGTCAGCTCCAAGTTCAGTGAGCCACCTGCCTCAAAACATGGAGATCAATAGCTACCTGATGCCGACCTCTGCCTCCACATACTTTCTCTCACATCTGTGAACGGGAAAATGCACACACCATTTGCATGCATACACATAAAAACAACAAAGGTGAGCTCTGAGATGTTTCAGCCCAGGAAATGTTTTGCATCTTTTGAGGCCATGAACTAGCCTTGAGCTTTCCTTGAACCTACCTCAGCCTCCCAAGTATTGGTGCCACCATGCCCAGCTCAAATTAATTTTATTGCTTTGGATCAGTGCCTCTGTCTTAGAGGAAACTGAAAAACCAGATGTGTTTACACACACCTGTACTTCTAGCACTAGGAAGCTGGAGGCAGGAGGATCTAGAGTTCAGTGTCACCTTTACCAAATTTGTTGGCTGTGATACATGAGACTCTAGTCTCAAAAAGAAAAATTATAAACCAACAAAACAAACAAAGACTTCTTTGAGAAGAAAATGAGTTTGAATCATGGTGGTCACCAGCCTGTACCATGCTCATCCTTCTTCAAGCCTTCCTAAACATTTCACATGGCCCATCCTTTAGGCCTGTGCGTGTAGTAAGTACAGGACTGGTCAGATCTTCAGTGGAGTCATGCATGGCCTCTGGCTTCCTCAAGGGGTGTATTTTCCTAATCTGGCCACACCATGCTATCATTCCTGTGACTTGGTCTTGAGGCTTTCCCTCCAGTTCTGCCCTCAGAATATTCTACCTTTTACCCCCATGTCTATTCACAGCTGTCCAGGAAATTAATGTGGCCTGTGTTTATAGCTCCTCCTGGGCAATCCTTGGTATTTTAAACTTTTAATAATGCCTATCAAAACATTCCATTTTGTTGTTGTTTGGATCTCACTATATAGCTGTGGCTGCAATAAAACTTGTAGAGCAGGCTGGTCTGAACTCAAGAGATCCCCCTGCTTTACCTCTGAGGTGCCTTTTTGGTTTGTTATGTGAGACAGGGTCTCAGGTAAGCAGGCCTCAAATTCAGTTTGTAACTGAGGATAACTTTGAACTTGTGATCCTTCTGCCTCTACCCACAGTGTGCCATCTCACCTTGTTCATTCTTTTTCACTAACTAGAATATGTTTATTATACCCTCTCTGGTAAACGCACCTGGCTGCTTATATTTAAGGCACTCAGTGCTGTCATGTCATTAGTCAACCTAGCTGGCTCTGGTGAAGTGGCCCTTATTGGGGGTTGGAATCTGGGGCAGAATTAGAATAAGAGGGTCCCCAGGCTGGAGGTGGGAGTGAAGTAGGAGCAAAGATTAACAAGCTGAGCCAAATTTATAAGGCTAAAGCCAAAGAAAGTGTAGCTGCCCTGTTAAAATGGGCCTTAGCTCTGGGGCTAGTCTTGGTTCATGGGGACAGAACCCCACAGGGCGTTTGTGCTGTCCACCATCATCAATGATTGTAGGGTGGGTTGCAGTGAGAGCCCCCTCCCCCGCCCCCCACTCACCCCCACCCCACCCCCAGAATCCCACTGTACACTGTCAGAAGCATTATTGACAGCAAGCACCTCCTCTGTTGCAGGTTCTGACCGGTATTACAACAAGTACATCAACGTGCGGAAAGGCAGCATCTCGGGGATTAACATGGTGCTGGCAGCCTACGTGGTTTTCAGCTACTGCCTTTCTTACAAGGAACTCAGTAAGTGCTCTGGCATGACTCAGCTTCCTGCTACCCAGGACGCTGGCTTTGTTAGATGTGGCAATCCACAATCAGCAGTGGAGCTTTGGAATGCTCCTTACCTGTTCTTCAGACTAAAAGGAAGTTACAGTAATGTGGCATGTATGGTACCATTTTAAGTGAGAAGGTTATGAAAAAGATCACAGGAAAAATAAGATGGAATTAGGCTAAAGTTTAGCGTTTGGGAAGCATAATATACAATGCTGGAAGCTGGCTTATCCTCCTAGCAGCCAATGTGAAGAAGGCAGTAGGTTGAGTAGTATGATCCAGTATCTGGCAAAGCACAGCTAGCTATTCCTGTCTCGGGCCTGGGCTGGTGAAACCTGACGGGAGACTGGGAACAACAGCCTCTGACTAGATTTCACAGCTGTTCTCATAGCACCAGCCCCTGCCAGTCTCAGTGGACCTGGACAACACTTCTAGTTGGGGGGCTGTTAAGGAAACCAGTTTAGGCATCTCACATGGGAGAAAATTAGCCAGATGGCAGGTCCTAAGGATTCGCTTGATTGTGAACTGTTGCCACCACTCGCCTATGCTTTCACTGGAACACATAGTGGGAGACTGTTTTTCCTAACTTTAGAACATGAGCGGCGACGCAAGTACCACTGAAGAAGGGTCACTGGAGGGCACTGCACACCGGAGCACAGCCGCCCGCCCCACTCCCATCCAGGAATCCAACTGTGGCCGAGTCTTCTGTCATAAGAACTAGTGTCCAATAAAAGGTGCCTGGTGTAGTCATGTTCTGTGCTTCTGTTCCTTTGTCACACAGCCCATGACTGGCTCTGTACACCTCTGCGTTGCTTGGGATTGTGTCCCAGCTCACTGTGGGTAGCATGTCATCTGGGGCTCAACTGCCCAAGAGGCCTGCCCTCTGCCATAAGCACTGTGGCTGTTTAGAGGTGCTGTGGCCTTTGGTTGGCAGACGAAACAAAGCATGGGCCCTGACTCATGACAATTTTTCTTTTGGGGGACATAGTCTCTACTTAGCTCTGGCTGTCCTGAAATTCACCATGCAGACCAGGCTGGGCTCAAAGTCAAGAACCAGCCTGCTTCTGCCTCACAAGTGATAGGATCAAAGATGTGGGCTACCACACCTTTGTTTTGTGCATGGGTATTTTCCCTGTGTGTATATATGTATGTATGCACATCACATATGTGCCCACAAAGATAAGGTTATTGAATCCTTTGGAACTAGAGTTAGCTATTAGCTGCCATTTGGGTTCTGGGAATAAAACCCAGGTACTATAAGGGCAGCAAATGTTTTTAAATTACAATTTTAAATTATGTGTATAGGTATTTGCCCCCCCCCTTCTCTCTACATACACATACACACACACACACACACACACACACACACACACACACACACACACACACTTATAATCTGGACCATTTGTGTTCCCGATACTACAGAAGCCAGTGGAGGGTATGAGATCCCCTGGAACTGGAGTTACAGGTGGTTGTGGGTGCTAGGAATCAACTAGGGGCCTCTGAAGAACAGCCAGTGCTTGTAACTACTAAGCCATCTCTCCAGCCTACTCCTGGACATTTTAACAATGTGGGGGATTTGGGGATAGCCTGAATGTCTTCCAACCCTCCTTTCTGCATGAGGACTGCCAGCATGGTAAAATGGCTAGAGTTAAAACTTTGTGGATGGATGATAAGAGGTACCAGCCTGCCTAAAGCAAGCTCACCACTCTCCCTGCAGCAATCCCCATTACTGCCTCTTCAAGATTTAAGGCCAAGCTACTAATTCCTTACTGGAGTGGAGGAGAGGAATGGAGAATACTCACTGCATAAAGCCTACCTGAATGGGGATAGAGCTAGGCCTGGCTTGGATGACTAGGTATCATCAAAGGTAACATGAGGTATAATATGCTAAGTCCCTAAAGTAATGAAACGCAGGCTAAAAAACAAGCTTTTTAATCAACTTCATAAAAAGTATTCTTGTAACTGAACTTAGATAGGCCCACTCGCCCAGCAGGTTGCAGGTGATGGATTCACATTTTCTTGGCTCAAGGATGGGTGGCCTCTGCATGCCACAGGGTCTGAGTGACAGCACAGAGCTTGCTTGGCAGGAGGTAGGCGCAGATCAGGTGGGTCAGCTGTTTAAGGTGGTCTGCAGCACTGGCTGAAGGTGTACCCGAAGCACGGTCAGGCAGGGGCTCCACAAGAAAGCAAGCCCAGGAAAGCAGCTCCGCCTGGGAGCCTGACACCTCAATGCGCCAGGGCCAGGCCAGGCAGTGGATGCTCCAAGTCTGTCAGGAAGGCTCCCTGTTCAAGTCACATAGGCACAGCTTGAGGCTTCAGCTGGACACGGAGAAAGCAGGCTGACCTGGCCACAGCTCCACATGATCCACCCATCCTCTCCAGGTGCTGGTGTTTAATGAGGCCCTGAGGGGGACTGCTGGCCATCTTCCACACAAGACCAAGAAGCACAGCCCTTCCCAGCTTCTCTGTCCCCAAGAGGGCAGTGTGCAGGGAGTCAAAAAAAAAAAATGAGGCACTGACGTCCAAGCATACTGGCCCAGGGGACCCAACTGAAGCACATGTTCCTTCTTTAAAAAAAAAAAAAAAAGATTACAGCAAAATGATAGGACAGACATGGCCCCTCGAATGTGCCCTGGCAAGTGTGCCTGCGGCTCTAGCCAAAGTCCTGCCAGCACTCCATTCAGCAGCTAAGTGCTTGTTCCCAACAGCAGGGCTCTCGGGCTGCTCCAGATTCCAGCTGCTGTCACTGTCCACTGAGAAAGGCCAGATGCCCTTTGGTGCATCTGTTGGCGTAGTGTCCTTTTTCACCACACTGGGAACAGGAGGGAAGAAAAGAGAAAAGCGTGAGAGTTGGTATGCTATCTAAGGCAGTGTCCGTGAAGAAGCTCAGAAGAGGCAACAGGGCTGACACAGGGAGCAGCTCCCCAGCCCCACTGCACCTATACTGGACCCAAGCCTGCCCAACAGGCTCCCACAGCACCCAGGAGCTCCCCACCTGCCCCTCCACAGGGCAGGCCAATCACCTTACCTCTGAGCCAATGTCTGGGGTTCCTAGAAAAGACAGGAGGGACCAACCCGAAAGAAACTGCCAGACTCCTGCCCCAATTCAGGGAGCCATTGCTGAGAACACTGAGGGTGGGTCTGAAGCTTTCCCCCCTGGATCTTGTACACATTTCCAAACTACCTGAGGACAGGCTTTGACCACAGGGCCAGAGCAATCTCACAGTCCCTCAACCTGGAGAAGGTATAGCTGTCACCTGACAGAGCTATAGCTAACCCTAACATAGCCATTCTGTAGTGCCTGTTCTACTGCCTCAAGAGAGAATTATCCAGAAATGAACAGCAGCCTTGGTCTAACACTGAACGAAAGGGCAGGAGATTACAAGGGACCACAATTCTGTGCTGATTCTCCATCAGGTCCCCATGCCCATGCTAACTCAGTCCTGGCTTCCTTAGTGGCAGTCTGTCAGTATCTAGCACTTGAAGGTCTCACATTGGGTAGCCCTGGCTGGCCTTGAACTCAGAGATCTGCCTGCTTCTGGCTCCCATGTGCGGGGGTTTAAAGGCATGTGCTACCATACCACTACTCAATGTGGCTTCTGTGTTGATGACTGGTGTAGATTAGCAGCCAGTGGACTGATGTGACCACCAGGAAGCCCCACTTCCAGGACCAGGCACATACACTTGTCTCCATAGCTGGTCCTAGGTAACGGACTGTCCTGTGGTAGTGGTCAGTATCCCTAACCCCATCTTGTTAGTCTCAGGACCTGAGTGTTTGCTTCATAGAGCTGCTGCTGCATGGTGCTAGATGGAAGCATGGTGACAGCCACGCTGCTTTCGGATGTCGTCTTTGAGAAATGACCAGGAAAGTTCTCCCTCCCCAGCTCCACAGATCCCTTATCTTAGCGCTGAAGAACCAGCTCCAGCAAGTCAGAAATTTAGTGCACCCGAATCCATACACTTTCCCTTTGAGTTTTCCTTAAGCACTTCCTTCCCTTCCTCCAGGAATAGAAACTTCTCCGGGATAGAGCATGGTATCAAACAATGCCTGGCTGTATAGCACTGCCTAAGGCCAATGTGTATGAACACCCTATGACTCACAACAAGCCAGCAAAAAGCAGATGTCAGTGGACATCAGACAAGAATTAACTAACGCCCAAGTGTTCAAATCAGTGCTATTGTTAGGAACAAAAGCCATAAATAATTTGTCTTTTAACAGACCTGGTAAAATAAGCTGTGGTTATGTAGCCTCTGAAAAAGATCAGACTTTCATGCATAGCCATGGAATGATCCTAAGGTTTTACACAAAGAAATGATAGATTAGGCTTGCTCTAAGAGTGCATGCGTGTGCGTGCATTCCTACATATATGTGTGTTTATCCATGTGTGGAGGCCCCACAAACATAGTGACATAGTGTTCCTTCTCTCTACTTCACTGAGGCAGGGTCTCAAATGAGCCTAGAGCTCACTGACTGGCTCACCTAGCTCCAGGATCTTGTCTTCACTAGTGAGCTGGGTAGACAAGCTGCCATGCCCACCTGGGATGCACACAGGTGCTAAGGATCAAACTCTGGTACCCATGGTTACAAATGTCTTACCCACCGAGCCGCCTCCCACACCTGAAGTCCTCATACATCTAGTTCTGTGGTGTCACTGCTGACTCACCATGTGGAACATTTCCCAGCATGTTTTGTGATTTTTTAATCATAAGTTCATCCTTCAGAAGTCTAGTTGTGGACACATCCCTCAGAGCATGAGGGCTTGTTCCTGTCAGATACAGTGGTACACCCTCAAGCTTTTAACTTTCTAGCTCTCACCAAAGATGCAAACACAAGCCCAAACTCATGTAAGGTCTAGCAAGCAACTACAGACTCTCATGAGACTGGGCCTATCACCGAGAGTTCATTTCTTGTATAGGCTGGGCTGGGCTCCTAATCCAGTTCCTGCCAGTGTGGGCCCAAAGCTCTGTCCTGTGCCTTTGCCATGCACACATGGGCTGCTCTGAGCATCACTCTAGCCTGAAGCATTTCCATTTTGTTCCTCTACCCTGTTTAGAAATTCTCGGGGGCTGGAGAGATGGCTCAGAGGTTAAGAGCACTGACTGCTCTTCCAGAGGTCCTGAGTTCAATTCCCAGCAACCACATGGTGGCTCACAACCATCTGTAATAAGATCTGGTGCCCTCTTCTGGCCTGCAGGGATACATGCTGTATACATAATAAATAAATAAATCTTTAAAAAAAAAAAAAAAAAAAAAAGAAATTCTCATTCGCCAGCATGTGTGTGTGTGCCTCCCTCCACCCTGTCTGGGCAGTGCAGGAAGGAGGATGATGACCAGCCCACCTTTACTCTGCAAACCGGCAATGGCATCTTCTTAATGTTCAACAATAACCACACATCGAGGAGTGAGGGAATGACCACTCACTGAAGACCCTGCCCTGTCCCCCAATGACCCCACCCCCACCCCAGGGACTCACCTTGTAGCAAGTGACCTGCTCCAACGGCCGGGGTCCCCGGTTGCCCGCGCTGCTGTTCTGACTCTGCATGACCCCAATGACCTGCGGGGCTCTCTGCTGATTGGGAGAAGAGTTCTGACTCGTTAACTGGATCAAGGAGGACGACCTTTGTAATGGCGGATTGTTACTTTGCTGGAAAGAGTTACACAACACGGTTTTACTGCGGAAAACACGTGCACGTGGACTACCAATGGGGACAGAAAAAAAGAGGACAGGACCTCTCCCGCATGACCAGCAGGAAGAGGGCTTCTGCAATGGCCTGCCCCAGGAGAGTGGGCCGAAAAGAAAGTTCTGGTGATGATGGCAGGAGCTGCTGTCTGAAAAACACCATGCAGACACACAAAGACAAGAACTAAAAGTAGAAAAGAAAACATGGAGAGACGAGAGGAAGTCTCTGGGCAGTGGGGTGAGGGCATGATCAGGCCTTACTTTTGTTTGAGGTTCTAGCTTCAGGTCAGGATGAACGCTTGGTTCAGCCAGATGTTTAGCAGCCTACACGGCGAGCAACAGTCACAGAAAAACAGTTGGAGCCTGACACACTGGCCTACAGTCTAGGGGCTGAGAGGGCCCTCCTCTAGGGAGTCACATGGGAAAGGGGAGTGGGGCTCTTAGGTGGGGATTCCAGAGTTAGGCACCTCCAACCAGATGGGATCTTGGCTCTGACCCAGGAGATGTCAGGCTAGAGCTAGGAACCCCCAGGCTATAAGCTGCACTTGTGCCAGGGACTGCCTGGCTCTCCTCAGGAAGTCTGATTTGCTTGGTGCCACCATCTCCTAAGGGTGGGGTCTGTGCAGCCCCTTTAGGCTCTGGCAATGGAAGGACTGAAAGGGGACATGGTTCCTGACTTAAAGCCAGCCGAAGTAAGGCTTCTGGAGTGCAGTCAGCTTATCTACAGGTGCTGAAGGCCCTGCCTGTCATTCAGGCCAGCCCTTCCTCTGGGCCCACTCGTCAGCAAGCCCAGGGTACCCTGGTTTGAGTACTACTATACATCCCCGTTTATCCAGGGCACTTCCCTCTTTCCTGTGCTTCGGGATAAACCCTGACTAAGACAGTGGGGCTGGCTAATCTCTTATTCCTGTTTGTGACAGTAATCCCCACTGGGGCCATGCTGACACTAACCAGTTATCAGTCAATCTTGGTCATGCTCTTATTTCTGCCACTGCTTGACAGTAACCCATCAGGTAAATCCCTCCCTCCAGAAGGCCAAGTTTCTTCCTTTGTAAAGGGAAGGTTCTGGCTCAGAAGCAAGAACAGCCAATGTGGGCCCAGTTCCTGTGCCCTGGCTCAGTTCCCACAGCAGACACCACTGAGCCAGAACTGCACAGTCCATGTTTACAGTGATTCTGCTACACGGACCCATCTCCCACCTGCTCTGGGGCTTGCTGCCCTCCATTTCTAAAAGAAGCAAACTGCTTCGCTCTGATTTTTCTGTTGCAATGAGAGAGTACATCGCCTCTCTCCTGCCTCCCCCTTTACCCTCCTCACAAGCCCCCCCCACCCCCGGGGGGTTTATAGCAGACCTCACACTGAGTGGATAATGAGGCCACTGTGGCCAGGAGCAACCAGGGTACAATACCTTTGCTGGAGGCTGTGTCTGCTGTGGTAGTGGGGGCTGCTCAGTAGTTCCCATGGGCAGTTCAAATCGAGGGCTAGTCAGAGAAGATGACAGGGCACGAGAGGTTAGGCCAGGTGGTGTTTTGAAAGCCACACTTACCCTCTGAGCAAAACATCCCAAACTTTAGGACCCGGGGCGAGACTGGCACGAAAGAATGGATGGTGGAGCCCTTGGGCAAGTGCTGCTCTAAAGGAAGGCATGGTCTTCCTGGTACTTGTGTGGGCACAAGAGGAGGCATGCATAGAAGCCCCTTCCCCATGTGGTCTAATTGGAGGGTCAGGACCTCCTGACAATGCACAGAAGCACTATTCAGTGACAAGCAGGCATCCCTGGACCAGATGCAAGCTCCAGGGTTTTCATCTAGGATCAGGACCCAGCAGCAGCACTGGCCACTTGCCTTCATTAAGGCAGAGACCACAACACAAACCAGGTAGCTATACAACTGCTGCAGGTTGGGAATGTGGACTAAAGCAGCAGTAAAAGGGAAAGCTCTCTTCAGTCCCCATTCCACAACTAGTAAGGAACTTAGATTCTCAAAGTCAAGGCTATGGACTAGGAGAAGGATGCTAATCCTGTGGTACAAGAAAAGCCCAGCTTCAGAGGTCCAAATGGCTCTGCACTTGACCAGGTACCACCAGCTACCAACACCACTGACTGAGCCCTGAACCTCAGGGGTTGTGTATGGGAAACGACCATTCTCTCTCTTCCACCTGTCTGTGGTCCATGAACTACTGTATATGGAACACCAAACTCAGGGCCAACACAGGTGAATCTCTAACTCCCACAAGGGTACTATATGAGAGCTGCTCTGGAATACAGGGCTCATAGCTTTCACCAGATTCCTCAATGGCCCACAGCTCACAGATGGTTAAATGCTGGGCTAGGCAGAGCTGCCTTTGGGCTCTAGAAGTAGACGCAGCAGCAGACATAGCAGTGGCTCCTCCCCACCTCCCAGCTCCACCCAGACCCCAAGCCCAGCTACACCTAGGATGTCCCCAGAGGGGCAGCAGCAAAGCTGGTGTCAGGATACTCACTGCATGAATTTACATGAAGGTCCCTCAGGGCAGAATCCAACGAGGTAATTCACACAAATGACTCTCCGAGTGTGCCGGTGCCTGCACAGGGGACCTGCAAAGCCCAGCATTCAGGTCATTCAGATCTCCTTTCAGTGAGGCAATGCCTAAGTGTCCCACTACCAGTCAGAGCCCTGCTTAGACTGCCAGAGGTACAGAGAGCCTGAGTGGCTTCAAATGCTGGCTTCCTGTCTTATTCAGCAGGGACAGTGTGCAGCACCCTAGCCTCTCCATGCTGAGCTTATCAAAAATGCAAGTGGGAACCCCATGCTCACAGCTTCCTTGGGAGGCTTGAGGGAAATGAAGGGTAGGAAAATGCTCCACAGGCAGGCGTGGTAGTGCCCAGCTGAAATCCCAGCACTTGGGAGACCAACAGAAGAGAACTGAGTTTAAAGAGCTTGGGCTATACAGTGAGACTCTGCCACAAGGGAGATAGATAGATAGATAGATAGATAGATAGATAGACAGACAGACAGACAGACAGACAGACAGCAAGTCTCACTGGCCACAGCACATCAAGTTTTGCTGAGCCAGGTAGGGTAGGGGAAGTGATGCCTCAAGAGGATCATCTGGTAGCCTAGGGGATCAGGTGGACCTGAGGAAGGCCCGTCACCTACCATGCTTACAGAAGCCGCGGTCATACCAAGGGCAGTCCTTGATCTTGGACTCAGGGTCAATGTGCAGGAAGGGGCACTCCTTGTTGCTGCATTCCCCTGCAGGAAATGTGGACACATAGCTTCATGGAACTGTGCTAGGACTGTCTCTCGAAGCAAAGGGATCAGGTGGTTCTAGTGTCCAGGACCAGCCTGCTCACATACCAGCTGAGGGCAAAGTCTGACAAGCTACGACTAGTCCTGCCTCCACACACATCACTGCTGCTGGGAGGGTACTAGGGCATCTCAGCCTGTGGCATCCCAAGGGAGTGGGGGACCAGATATTAAAGTGTATCCATTGAGACCAGGAAATCACTATTCTGCTGACTCTTCACATCTATGAGCTGTCACAGAGAAGGTTTGAGGAACTCTAACTTTTAGGAGAAACATTAGAACTATATGGTAGTTAAAGCTGGGTCTCTGTGGTGGCAATGGGTAAGTCTTGCTGAAGATACTATGTGTAGACCAGCACATCTCAGGAGCATCAGGTGCTGGACCCGCAGCATGAGGACGCACCTCTACATTGCCCTCTGCAATCAATGCTAACACATTCTACGTACGGTGGAGAGGAATGCCCCAGCCCACTTGCTTGCTTATAGACCCAGTGCCCTTCACCTAGCCACAATGACTTCCCTGTTGCCAAGATGAATCCTCAGTTACTACTGGTACTTTCTTAGCCTCCATCTCAAGATTTCCCTCTGGGACCTTCCCAGATCACTCTGCTGAAGCCAATTCATATTCCCTACCCCCACCCCCACCCCCGAGCTGAGGACCGAACTCAGGGCCTTACGCTCGCTAGGCAAGCGCTCTACCACTGAGCTAAATCCCCAACCTGCCAATTCATATCTTACAAAACATTTCTCATGACCAATTCTCCATTATACCCCTAGTTTATCAGTGACCTGACTCTGGGCCACTGGAGCAAGACTCTAGCATGCAAGAAAAGGACTGTCCCTTTAACACCTAGAGGGAGCGGATCCTTAACACAGTGTGCTGCTCATCTGCCAGCAGCTGTAGCTGCAGTATCTGCACAAGGCAGACTACTCTACAAGGGACCGGCAGGCAAAGGGGCCAACAGAGACATGGGAACATACCTGGACTGTGGCCATCAGCCAAAAAGAGGGATACCCCAAGACAGCCTGCAGAGGGTGGGCCCTGCTGCTGTGGTGACAGGTAAGACAGTAATGATGGATGGGCAAATGGGACAAGCTGAGAAGGCAGGGGGCTGGGAAGCCTGCGTCTTATTTCTGTCGTTTTGGCCTCCCAGCTTATACTGCTTCAAAATACAAAGCAAAACAAGCAAGAGTTGTCACCAACGATAAATAATGTCATTAAAAAGAAAAGAAACGAAATGAAGGTGCCAGCATCCAAAGCCAGGCATGGTGACTCTTACCTGTTAGTCCAGCACTTGGGAGACAGAGAGGTAGGGGGTTCACTAAATAGTCAAGACAAGCCAGGTCTATACAGTAAATACAGACCAATATAGAGCAACAACCAAAACAAAAACAAACAGAAAAAAAAACCCACAATAAGAACAAACCCCAAGCACGATGGGATGCCGGAACAACCAAAATCTCCTCTAGTAACAGTGCTTTGAAAGCTCAATACATGCCCAGTACTCAGCTTACCATATAGCCTCTGGAAGCCTTATGACTTCCTTCTTGGCAGTGTACAGGGCCTGAGGCCACAGAAGCCTTTGGGCTGACCAACAGAGCTTCCTGAGACACCACTAACAGCAGACCAGAGCAAAGCTCTTGCGGACTAAGTTCTGTGCCAGCCCTACCACTTCCGCTCTGCTCCTGCTTCTCCATAAGGCCACTCCAAACAGTAGGGGCCTCATGACCTCTCATCGGAGTGAAAAGCAATCTTAGTTTCATGGGAAGAGAAGGTTCACGTCCACCAGAAGACAGACAGCCCCAGACTTGCTATTACAAGGACTGCTGGGATAGCCATACAACTACCTAGGATCATACTCCCAGAAAGAATGAAGAAAATCAGGCTGGGGGCGATCAGTGACCAAGCCAGATGTGAATTTTACGGATAAGGCTGCCATGAGCAAAGACAAAGTTTCCACTCAGCTTCCTTGCTCACTCACTGGGACCCTTGTTAAGTCTCAATATCCCAAAGTGCTCCAAACCCTGAAGTTCCACAAGGACATAAAGCTACCACAGAGAACAGTAACTCCCCCTTACAGAAGAACCAGCTCAGGCCCCCAGGCTCTGTCCAAGTTCTGGCAAGATGGGAGAAACAGAGATGCAGTCAGTGGGCCCTGAGCAGCCACTGGGCCCCTGGGGCTTGGCTCTCAGCAGAGCCTCCCAGGATTCTATGTGCCTTACCGAACTTGGAGTAAAAGTAGCACTCGGGCATCTTGGTCATGTCGTACTCATGCAAGAACTCACACTGGTCCCCTTTCTTGCACAGTCCTCTCAGCCAGTGTTTGCACACAACTGTCTTCTCACCACTAATGTGGCGGAATGGACACATGCCCCCTGCCAAGGAAGAGTGAAGAGATTTACAGGCTCAGGTGGAAATTAACCTAGGGGCTGCTGGAGAGCCGTCATCCTACACTTCTTTAAACTACCTGAAACCAGCAGAGGTGTCTGTGGAGAAGGCAATGTGGATTTAGGAGGTATACAAGCAAACACTGCATTTTGTGAGCGTACAAGTGTTTTGCCTGTCTGTGTACCACCACATTTGTCCATAGTGTCTGCAGAGGCCAGAAAGTGGGGGAGGGTGTCAGATGCCCTGGAATTGGAGTTACAGATGGTTGTGAGTTGCCATGTGGGTACTGGGAATTGAACTTGGGTCCTCTGGAAGAGCAGCCAGTGCTCTTAACCACTGGGTCATCTCTCTAGCCTCATTTTATATTTTAATAGCCATGTATTTGACTGGGAATTGAACTTGGGTCCTCTGGAAGAGCAGCCAGTGCTCTTAACCACTGGGTCATCTCTCTAGCCTCATTTTATATTTTAATAGCCATGTATTTGAGTTTAAAGTATTTTAGAAAAACACAACTGGAGACGGGTGGTGGTGGTGCATGCCTTTAATGCCAGCACTTGGGAGGCAGAGGCAGGCGGATCTCTGTGAGTTCCAGGCCAGCCTGGTCTACAGGGTGAGTTCCAGGAAAGGCTCCAAAGCTACAGAGAAACCCTGCCTAAAAAATCCAAAAAGCAACAAACAAAACAACAAAAAAAACCCCACACAACTAGAATACTGTGGGGGTGTTGTGACACACACCTTTAATCCCAGTACCCATGAGACAAAGGCATGCAGATCCCTGTGAGTTTAAAGCCACCTTGGTCTACACAGGGAGTTCCAGGCCAGTCAGGGCTACACAGTGAGATCCTGTCTCAAAACAACAAAACACTAAAATATCATGTCATAATATAGTATAAGACAGATACATAATAAGCCTGGGGTAGCGGTCAGTTGGTTCCTTAAACAAACAGAAACTAGTTCTAGCAGTACAGTTAGTAGAAATAGAAAAGTTGGAAGGGGGCTAAAAAGAATAAGCCTTACAGGATAAAGAGGACCATTAGCAGAATGGACTCCAGGCAGGCCACATCTTATTAAAAGTGCTCTCCAGCCACAAGACTAAAGTCAGCTTTGTAACTGAAGAGATGTGACATACACAAACAGGAGCAGTGTCCTTCTGCAGCAGGATGTGTCCTACTCGGATGGGACAGAGCCATCCTCTGGGGATGTCACACTTGTAACTGATGGCCTGCCAGGACTGCTGGAAGGTCTGCTCAGAAAAAGGCTGTGACTAAGAAAGACGAAAGAGACCAGCCCTGCCCAGAACTTTTGGCCACAGTGGAAGGAAATGCTCTACATTTTCACTATCTAGTACAGCAGCCACTAGCCTCATGTGACTGCTGAACATTTGAGTTAGCAGCAGTGTGACTGAAGAACTACACTTAAAGATTTTAATTGGTCAGCACATGTATGTGGCTAGCAGCTATGGGACGACTATAGTGCCATGAATTAAGGACGGCTCTGTAGCAGAAGATGGGTGGTCATGTTCCTGGGGGAATTTCAGGAGCTCCATAGTGTATTATCTGGGGACCTGGCGTCCTTTTTGGGATTCTTAGTCTCATTAATAAAAGAATTTAAAAATGGACTCAAGAGGAAGCCATGGACAATGTTATAGAAGTTTGAGGAAAAACAACAGTCTGCCAATATCTGTCTAGCTACCTAACAGTCAGAGGGCAGAACAGCTGAGCAAACATTTGGGAATGAGATCAGGACACAATGAAGGAGTGATGTCCTGACCAGAAACCTGTTTGATTCACCTCCAAGGGCTTCTGCTTCAGCAGCAAGTGACTGTACTGTGGAGCCCAAACTCACTAGACCAATCCACCCATTCAAACCATCCCTTTGCTCTAGGTTTGTGCTCCCTAGCCAAGCTTCTGGTTAAAATTTACTTTCCTAAATAAATTCCCAGAGGGAGAAAAATGCCCAGATGTATGCATGATACACAAGGTCCTGCCCACTAATACCTATGAATCAATGGGTAGCCAGAGTCCCATAGCATCTGTGGAGGTCTGGTTAGTTAGTGTCAACAAGACCCCAGAAGAAAGAGTGATGGAGTCTTTGACCAAGGAACAGCTTGTACACACTGAAATTCTTTAAAAAAAAAAAAAAAAGAAAGAAAAAAAAAAAGTCTGTATTCAAACACTGGGTGTGGCCACATGCAATTCTGGGACGATGAAAAGTTCCTGAGAGGCTCTATGTTCCCTTTGTCTATGTCTGAGAAGAAAAAATGACACAAGAAAGCATCCTCTAAGTTAGGCAGGCTCAGACTGTGTTTAGGTTTTGGGTAGAACCATCATCCTCCTAGCCTCTCCAAGCCACAGCTTCATTTAGGGACAACTATCTACGGAGAGCAATACAAGCAGATACCTGGTGGCCTGTAAATCGATGCTAGGGGGAAAAGTAGGGTACCTCAGGAAGGATATGAGGAAGTCAAGAGTGTCTTACCTTTGCCACAGGCAGCTTTCAAAAAGAATTCACAGACAGCAGCCCCCGACTCTGTAAAAGGAAAGAGCCAGTTATCAACCAACGCCAGGTGCCAATGGGAGGCTCTTTAGTTCAGGGTGTATTGAGCTGGCAAAAACCACAAAGCCCATGCCTGGCATGGTGGCAAATACCTGTAATCCTAGCACTCAAGAGGCAGAGGCAGGTGAATCTCTGAGTTCTAGGCTAGCCTGGTCTACATATTAAGTTCCAGACCAGCTAGGGCTACACAGTGAGACCCTGTCTCAAAGCAAACAACACTTGTTTCAGTCAAATCGTGAAATGTGACCTGTATAGTGGAACTAAACATCACTGTTCTTTCTGAGAACCTCCTGAAAGCCCATAGCTTCCAAGACATCTAAGAGTGGGTGGAGAAGGCAAGAAGGATCATAAGATCACAGAAATAAGTTAATTACCCCCAGCTCAGACCTCCCAGGAGAGTTAATTTACAGGTACATTAGCATGAGACACAGAGAGAGGGAATGAATGGTCTCACAGAAAATAACAATGAGTAGATGAGGCCTCTGAGTAGGGACAAATTCCAGAGCAGGCAGTTGCCTCTGAGATACTAGCCTAGGAGAATACTGTAAGTAAAGACAGCAAGCCAGCCCTTAGTATGCAAGGTTCACATGGAATTACAAAGGAGCATGGTCTTTCATCCCCATGGTGCAGCCAGCTCTGGGTGGACAGTAAAACTATAGAGTCAGGATGTGGTAGCAGTCGGTGGGCCCAGGGCCATCTAATCTATTGCATCTAGAAATTCACCAGCCATGATTGAAGAATAATTCTTGACTTCATAAACAGTCTTCACTGATTCAATCAGTGTGTATTTTCAGAAAACACTTAAAAAACAAAAAACCAGCCAGGTGGTGGTGGCACACGCCTTTAATCCCAGCACTCGGTACTCAGAGCCAGTCGGAATCTCCGAGTCGGAAAAAAAAAAAAAAAAACAAAAGCCAGCATGCCTTTGATCCCAACACTCAGGAGGCAAAGGCAGGTGGATCTCTGAGTTTGAGGCCAGCCTGGTCTACAAAGCAAGTTCTGGGATAGGCTTCAAAAGCTACACAGAGAAACCCTGTCTTGAAAAACTAAACAAAAAAACAAACAAAACCAGAGATGGCATTCCTTAAGACCACTCAAGTGCTTCCTACTGCGAATTTTCAAGAAATTCAGCAGCTTCACAGAAGCAGGCAGGTCTTGCTAGGTCAGAGTAAAAGTGGTAGAATGTAGAGGTATTGCTGGCGATCCCAGTACCCGGGAGAAGGGAACTGAGGTGCGAAAGATTTCAAGTTCAAGAAAAGCACAGGCCACACAGTAAATTCTAGGTCAGCCTTGGCACAAAAACAAATAAAAATAAATAAGAAAAAACAAAGACTGGAAATGTAGCTCAGTTGGTAGAGTGCCTGACAAGCATGCACAAAGCTCTGGGTTCAATTCCCAACACTTCAGAAATTGGGAGTGGAGGTATAAGGAGGATCAGGAGTTCAAGGCCATCCCTAGCTACATAAGGAATTCCAGGCCAGCCTAGACTACATGAAACCATCTCAACAGCAAAATAAAACAAAACTATTATCTAAGAGTACATGTGATCTTTCTATCTAGAAGTTAGTCTTGCTCCCCTCTTTAAGGTCAGAAATCCAGTCACGGAGACTGGGAGGATGGATAAGAACACATCTTCAGGGCAGAATTTACATTTCTTTCTTTTTTTTTTTCTTCGAGACAGGGTTTCTCTGTGGCTTTGGAGCCTGTCCTGGATCTCGCTTTGTAGAACACGCTAGCCTTGAATTCACACAGATCCACCTGTTTATGCCTCCCAAGTGCTGAGATTAAAGGTGTGTGGCACCACCTCCCGGCAAATTTACATTTCTTAAAGAGCATCATCACAGGGACCAGCAAGGAGGGTCTGTAGCCTTGCTGGGCTTTGACATACTCTAAACAACCACAAAAAAGAAGCGAATGTTGAGGGCACCCACCAGGTCTGGAACTGAGCTGGAGAGGTACCCATGCTATGTACCTCCCTGGCTCTCCAAGAGAACAGCACGTGAGGGGCTTCTTACTACTCCGCACCTACCTCCACAGACTTGTGGATCTGTGGTGTTGAGTGGGAGGAAAAGAGCTGCCCACACGTATTGTCCCATGGTCACAAGGTAGCGCCGGCAAGTCAAGAGAACGCCTACTGTTTCAGAGTGGACATAATGTGCGTGCAAGAACGACCTGGCCAAAGACAGATTATGTCTGAATTGGAGCTGCTCTCCCAAACATATCCCACCAGCATGGGAAAGCTATCATCACCTAAACAGAGACAGTAGAGGGAGCCTGGGCTAAAGTTCCCCCAGGGACCTGTGTTGGGGCAAGAGACCCGGAGGTGGAGCAGTAAGAAAAAAGAATTCCAGAACAAGGAAGGAGTTCCCAAGAGTAAGAAGACCCAAGTAAGATTGCAATGAAGGTCTACTAACTGCCTAGTTCTGACGAAAGTAAGAAAGGAGCACCCAAAGAGGTGGAAACGGGGGTCATTCTAGAGCTTTGCTATAGTAGGAGCAGGGTGGGAGAGCGGAGTTCCGCTTAAGGATAACACGCATTCATTGAAGAACTACTCGAACAACCGACACGGTCCTAAAGTCCCGAGGATTGCCAGGGAACAGTCCCCCGGGATCAGGGATCCAAGGAAAGGGCTCCCGAGTTTAAGTGACACGGGGATGTCCCGGGACGGAAAAGGAAGAGCTGGGCGAGGGTGAGGGTCCCGTGACCCCGGGTTGGGGAAGCCCCTGGTCAGAATCGGCGCCGCCCACCCGCCGGGCCCCGTGCTCACTATCCATGCCAGGGAAGGGCAGCGGCTGCGCCCCGAGCTGCTGCTCCACGGCGATCTCCAAGTCGAACTTGATGTGGTCCACGCTGGCGATGATTTCCTGCATGGCGGCGGTGGTGGCCTCCGGCCCGGCTCCCTCTCACGTCTCTCTCCTCCAACTCACACCACTCTCCTCCTTATATCCCGCCGCCACCGCCGCCCCGCAAGGGATGCCGGGAGCGCCCGGGTCCGCACCGGCCCTATTTCTTCCCCGCCCACCACCCAGACTCAGCCAATAGAGCGCGGAATCCGGCCTTTCCTTCAGGCCTGGCTAGCCGCTGGCCGAACGCCCTTCTGGGCCGTAATCCGAAAGAACCTGTGAGGCGGCGACGCACAGTGCGCCTGCGCGGGGCCTCTGGCGCGTGTAGTGAAGGGAAGAAAGGTGATTCCGGGCCGAGCCCCTACGACACCAAGGACAAGACACTTCACAGGGCCTCGCTGCGCGGGACACCCTAAGTGAGTTCCTGTTCTACCCTCGTAGGAATCCGAGGAGCCGGTCAGAAATTGGACCCGAGGGACCCTGTCCAAGTCGGGGGGGGGCGGGGGAGGGTTGGTCACAAGAGAAAAACGGGGCTCTGAAGGCCTGGGGAGAGGAGGCAGGGGCGGCCCGAGGGTCCCAGGTCCCCCTACGGGGTTGACAGCCTCTGTGTATCTAATTTAGAGGTTTGCAATTCAGGTAAGGAGGCTGAGATGTGGCTCAGTTGGCAAAGTGCTTGCCTAACATGAGCCAAGGCCTGGGTTCGAGCCCCAGCACCGCACAAACTCGGGAGTGTTGGCGCATACTTGTAATCCCAATAAGTGACAAGTGGAGGCAGGAAATCAAAAGTTCAAGGCCAACCTGGATTACATGAGACCCTGGAGGGAGAGCTAAGATTTAAAATGTTTATCCTGAGCCGGGCTGTGGTGGCGCACGTCTTTAACTCCAGCACTCGAGGGGCAGAGGTAGGTGGATCTCTGTGAGTTCGAGGTCTCTGGTCTACAGATCGAGTTCCAGTCAGAGCTACATAGAAAGAGACCCTGTCTCGAAAAAAAAATTTATTCTGATTTTACATGTATACAGAGATCTGCCTGCCTCTACCTCCTGAATGCTGGGATTAAAGATGTGAACCACTACCACCCAGCTATCCTGATATTTTGTATTAAAGGGTTCAGACTATGCAGGCTGAACTCTCTAGTCCACCTAATAAAAAGAGAATGTTTTTGGTTGTGAACCTAGCCTTTAATGGCTGAGCCATCTCTCCAGCCGGCGGTGGTGGTGCACGCCTTTAACCCCAGCATTTGGGAGGCAGAGGCAGCCGGATCTTTGTGAGTTCCAGGAAAGGCGCAAAGCTACACAGAGAAACCCTGTCTCAAAAAACCAAAAAAAAAAAAAAAAAAAAAGTACGGGAGGATGCAGCTCAATGAGAGAACTTAGATTCACAAGTCCCTTGAAGCCCAATGCCACCAGATTCATAAACAAACGAATAAATACAAAAACCAGACACAGTGGTGCTTGTTTGTAATCCTAGCACTGAAGTGAGGCTGACGCAGGAAAATAAGATGAGTTTGAGGCTAACCAAGGCGACTTAGTGGGACCCTGTCTCAAAAAGTATAAAGATTGCCGGGCAGTGGTGGTGGGCGCCTTTAATCCCAGCACTCTGGAGGCTGAGGCAGGCGGATCTCTGTGAGTTCAATGCCAGCCTGGTCTACAGAGTGAGTTCTAGGACAGCAAAGGCTACACAGAGAGACCCTGTCTGGAAAAAAAGAAAAAAATATAAAGAACTAGAGATATAGCTCATTGGTAGAGCTCTAAATTCAACCTTTAGTACCACAAAAGAGAAAAAAAAATACGTTAGCACATATATAATTTTCTGGTTGTTTTGTTTGTTAGTTTTGTTTTGTTTTGAGACAGTGTCTCCCTTGTAACCCTTCCTGAACTGGAACTCATCCTATGTGGACCAGGCTGGTCTCTAACTTAAGAGAAATCTGCTTGTGATGACCTCTGAGTGCTCGTACTAAAGAAGTGCACCACCATACCCTGTGTGTATTTTTGAGGATTGAACTTAGAACCTTGTGCATGCTAGAGAAGAGTTTACCACGGAGCTACAAACACCCTCACCCCACTCCACCCTCACCTCATCCTTTGTATGCTTGTAGTCCTTCTGCCTCAGGAATTTCAGACCTAAGACTCTTTTTGTTTGGTTTTGGTTTTTTGAGACGGGGTCTCATATAGCCTGGTCTTGTTTGTAGCAGAGGCTACCTTTGAACTCCTGTGCATTTTTTAAGCACATTGATTTATGTGTGCATCGCACACCACATGTGTACAGGTCAGAGAACAGCTTTCACCACAGCTACCAAGTAGGTTCAGCGATCAAACTTGGTCATCAAACGTGGCAGAAAGTACCTTCATCTGCTGAGACAGGCTGGGACCCTCTTTGTTGTTGTTGTGTTTTTGAGACGGGATCTCTGTAGCCCTAACTAGCTCGGAACTCTGCCTCCCAGGTGCTGAGATTAACCGTGTGGGCCACCACACCTGGCTTTTCCTTTTATTATTTTGAGACAATCCCAAGAAGCCCAGGCTGGCTTTGAAGTTGATACGTAGCTGAGGATGACCTTGTTCTGATTGTCTTCTACCCATCAAGTGCTGAGATTATGAATATGGCCCATCTCCCACTCCGCACCCCCAGCCTGAGCCAAGGTGTCCCAACTCAGCCACCCTTGTAGCTACACTTCTCTCTTCTTTCCAACTCTTACACGTAGGCTGATGTGACATCCTTATTTTTCTTGATTTCAGGTTGTGGTAACACAAGAAGGCCAGTAATAGACCTCATGAGACTTTCCCGGCTCTTTTCTGGCCCCCACCCCATAGGACTGTCTGTCCTTCAACACTTGGATCTTCTTGGATCTACCCGATGGACAGCAGGCCAGAAGGGACTTGGACAGCTGAGGGTGGCATGGCCACATTGGCAGGTGTCAGCAGCCTTCTGCAGCTCTTCCTCCCACCAAGGGAGCCAGAGGAACATGAGCAGCCTCTGCTCGGACTCCAGTAAGCTCAGCACGGTGGCCCCTCAGGAGGAGGAGGAGGAGGACGAAGAGAGCTTTGGGACCCTCTCTGACAAATACTCCTCTCGGAAAATATTCCACAAGTCAACAGCCCAGCTGTATAACCTGCGGCTCAAGGAGCAGGGTGTTGAGGAGGAAGAGTTGGAGCCCAGACTGTGGCGGGGCCGGAGGAACACTCCATACTGGTACTTCCTTCAGTGCAAACGTCTGATCAAGGAAGGAAAGGTCCGAGAACCTTGGGGTTTTCCTTTCTGCTGCATTGGCGTTTTATGTGGGGCAGTGTAGCCTCCTCAGTTGTTGAAGTTGGAGTGTTCCATGCTCCGTCCTTGGATCTCTGTTATTGTTTTTGTACATGTCTGAATGTTTGTGCCATCGTGCACACGTAGAAGCCAGAGGACTAGTAGAGCTAGTTGGTAGAGCTGGTTCTTCCTTTGCACCTTTATGTGGAGCCCAGGGATCGAACTCTGGTCACTAGGCTTACACTGCAAGTACCTTTATCTGCTGGACCGTATTGCTAGCCCCCACCTATCTTTAACTCACGACATGGCAATCCCACTAGTCTTTTTTGTCCATCTCACATTTTCTTGGGTCATGATTTGTTCTTTTTAACAACTTGGCTTCTAACTGTTGCCAGCTCAGACTCATTTTAATAGTTCCACCATTCTTTCAAGAATGTCTTGCTGTGTATCCCTGGCTGACTGGTACCCACTATGTAGTTCAGGTTAGCTTTAAACTTACAATCTTCCTGCCTCAACATTTGGAGTGCTGGGATTTCCTAGCATATGCCACTATACTGAGCTTGTTCTGTGTGCCACCACGGCTGGCAGTAACTATTATTTGAATGGACAGATAAGGAAAAGGAGTGAGGGCTGGGCAGAGTGGCGCACACCTTTAATCCCAGCACTGAGACAGACAGAGGTCTGAGTTTGAAACCAGCCTATCATATGTAGTTATATACCCTGTCTCAGAAAAAAAAAAGGAATTGGGCTAGGAATTCAGTTTAGTGGTAAATTATTTGCCAAGCATGTATAGGCATTTGGTGTAATCTTCAGAACAACAGCAAAACTGAAAACAAATGATAAGGAGTGAAAGCATGTACTGAGGGACAGGGTGGTGTAGGAAATTAGAGATGGGCAGAAGTTTGCAGTTGGAGGGAGCTGTTGGCCTGCACCATGTCAGAAGGGTGCCCCTACCTCCCACCCTCTGCTGGGGGCCTTCTTTCTGTTTTTGTTGGAGTTTTTGTTTGGAGACAATATTTTATGAGTCCCAGGCTGTTCTGAAACATGCTGGGTAGCCTAGAATGGCTTTGAGCCTCCTGCCAATTGTATGCCCCACTCTCCCTGGCTTGTTAAAGGTCCTGAGACCATCCTGAGCCCTCTCTCCTGTTGGTTCTTTCCATAGCTGGCGGAGGCCCTGGATCTGTTTGAGAGGCAGATGCTGAAGGAGGAGCGCTTGCAGCCGCTGGAGTACAACTATACAGTGCTGATCGGAGGCTGTGGGCGCGTCGGCTACCTGAAGAAGGCCTTCAAGCTCTATAATGATGTGAGTGCGGGTCAGGAGAGGCCCAAGGCTCTGAAGTGCGTGCTGGGTGCAGATCCTGAGCATGGTGTCGCTGTGGGCAGATGACATAGGCTCATCGACATTGAATCCGAATTGAGTTTTCTTGGGGAATTAAGTGAGGTGACAAGAGACACGCTTCATCCTGTGCCTGCGCTGCTAGGAACCCACGTGTTTCCTTATTTCTCTGCTACCATGCCCGGTTAGTCTGTGTTCCTCTCTACAGACCCCAACAGTTCCTCACACACAAATCCTGTTTCTGTTTCCTTCATGAATCAAGAAAGAGCCTTATCCTGGACAACTGCAGACTCAAACAAGAGACAACCCATCTTCTCCTGGGGCCAGAAGCTAAGGGAGTCCTCACTCCAGCAGACCCTTGCTAACCCTAGTCCTCTTATTTGGTACATTACCCCTGTCCTCACAGTCTGTGGCCAGAGCAAACAGAGAATCTGTACTTCTTTTTTTGGTTTTTTGAGACGGCCTTACTCTGTATCCTTGGCTGACCTGGAACTCACTATGTAGACCAGGCTGGCCTTGAACTCATGCCTGCCTCTGCCTCCTGAGAGCTAAGATGCCAACATACCTGACAAAACTGCACTTCAGAAAGTACATTGTAGGTACATTAATCATTGTAATGATCTTTCTGAACGATCTCGTCCTTGGTTTCTGAGGAGAGTTCACTGGCTCATGAGCTCTCAGTTAGTGAGCACTGGTCCCCCTTTCCCAGAACAGACCCACTGTGTGGCCCCTGGATAGTCAGGGTGAGCTGGTCAGGCCTCAGGATAGGGCCATCAGAAGCTCCTGATACAAGTACACCAGCTCTAGAATATCCTTTCAGGTACCCCAGCAGGATGGTTTCCTGTTAGCATTTCCATGAGTAAGGGCTCAGTTTTCATAGTCCCTCTGGTTGAGTTGGGAGTTTGAATACTGTATATGAGGTGCCACTTGGCTCCATCTTAGCTGTCATAGTTGGATGTGGTAACAGACCTCTCTCGGGTCCTTCAGAGTGGCGGTGATCTCTGTATCCAGCTTCTCCTAGACCCTCCCTCAGTCTTCTCCCATCTCAACAGATGAAGAAGAGAGACCTGGAGCCCTCAGATGCCACATACACAGCTCTGTTCAATGTCTGTGCGGAGTCCCCCTGGAAGGACTCTGCCCTGCAGAGTGCTCTGAAGCTTCGACAGCAGCTCCAGGCCAGAAACTTCCAGCTCAACCTGAAAACGTACCACGCCCTGCTGAAGGTGGCCGCCAAGTGTGCAGACCTCAGGATGTGCCTTGATGTCTTCAAGGTGGGGACTTCCCTTCTTCCAGCTCTTTGAAGTCAGGCCCAGTCTCGTGGGACAAGTGAGAGAGAGATTGTCTGTCTCTCTTCACCTGGAATGTTCAGGAAAGCTGAGACAGCCCATGCTTTATGCTGGGGTTTGCACACATATCCGACATGACCTAGCTTTGTATGGCCTCAGTGTGACAGTGGCGGGCTGTCAAGAGGATGGTGGTGAAAAGGGAGTCCCTGTGCTGAGTGTCAAGGACAAGAGTTTCTGAGAGGTAGGAGTGTCTTTTAGGAGGTCTTGCCCAGCTTGACACTGAAGAGGCCGGTGGGGACCGTACTCACCCTGTACAGTCCCTACATGGTTAAAGGGTTGTTCAGATGTCCTAGAAGGTGTGTCCTTGCGCAGATGAGGAAACAGGCTGAGAAACTCAGAGCCTTGTCCATGCCCATAGTTGGCTGGTGGTGGTGGTGGGTCTTGAAACCAGTCCTGTGGTTCCAGGGCCTCAAGTACAGAGGCTGCTGGGGTCGGCTTTGCAGATGCTGCTGACTGTAGGAGCAGAGCTGGGAAGACAGGCCTGGGGATAGCAGGGGAGTGGTTGGGTGCTTCACTTAGGAGCTGGATCTAACTGGTCCCAGCGCTACATCCTGGTACCTATTCCTTAGAGATGTATGGACCTGGTACTGAACCAGGTCAGACACCACCCGGTCTGGGCCTTGCCACTGGTTCTGAGTGAGACTGCCTTCCTCTCTTGCCCAGGAAATCATCCACAAGGGACATGCAGTCACAGAGGAGACCTTCTGTTTCCTGCTCATGGGCTGCATCCAGGACAAGAAGGCAGGCTTCCGGCAAGCTGTGCAGGTCAGTCTTGCCTTTCTGTCCCGCCTGGTGCCAGGGTTAGCTTTGTTTGGTTTTTGTTTTTAAATTATATGTATGTGTGCAGGAGGCCAGAAAGGGATCACCTGGAACTGGAGTTATATAGCCTGTTGTGAGCCACTTGAAGTGGATGCAGGAAACCATACTCAGGTCCTCTCAAAGAGCAATATCTCTCTCAATCCCTGAGCCTTCTCTCCAGCCCACTGTGCCAGATGTTTTTATATCTGCCATCTTCTGGCCTTCGTGGTAATCACTACCGGGCATGCTCTTCCTCCATCTTGTGGACAGCATGGAATGGAGGCTTGTGGAAATGCTACCCCATTAGTGAAGGCACAGCCAGCCCAAACCTCTCCTGCTCAGACCCTCTAATTTTGGGGTTCCTGACCATCACAGTACGTTCACCGGGGTGTATGTTCAGCCCATCCCTCAGGCTCCTTCTCTACTTGGGATCTCTACAGGTACAACCCAGGAATGTACACTTAGTCCCAAAGTGAGAGATATACTCTAAGCCCATCTCAGATCCTCCAGAGGTGACTCCTCCAATGATGTGGAGAGTGGGTATTGGTGTTGCTGCCATGGATGCTTTTGTGTCTTATTTTTCCAAGCTTAGCCACCTAATGTGTCCACCACTGCTTGGCAGCAGCCTTGTTCAGGTATCCCGTGTCCAAACATACATCTCAGGAAGAGTCCCAGCTACTTTGCAGAATGACGACCCAAGACAACAAGGTTCCCTCTGCAAAGAATTTTGAGCAGTAGCATGATATAAAGAAAGCGTAGAATGAACCTATCAATACTAATGCCTGTTTGTGTTGCATACTTCCTGAACTGCTTCTTCAAGGCACTGCCAGCCCCCCTTTTTGCAGGTGAGGGAACTGAGGCTCACAGACATTTATAACTTTCCTGAGATTCCCACAGCCACTAAGAGCTGGGATTTAGGGCTACAGAGATGGCTCAGTAGGTAAGAGCACTTGTTATATAAGCATGTAAGGCCCTAAGTTCAAATCCCTAGAACTCATGCAAAAAGATGGATGTGGCCCTGAGCACTGTGACCCTAGCTCTGTGGGCAACCGTGACATGAGGATTGCTGGGTCTTGCTGGCTGCTGCGCCAGGTTGAGTGAGAGACTCTATCTCAGCGAATAAGGCAGAGAGTGATACAACAGGACACCTGATGCTCACCTCTGACCTCTGCTCCTCTGCTTATGTACAGATACACATACCCATATACAACAGCAACAACCAAAAAAGAAAAAAGAGCTATGACTTGAAGCTAGTCTGGTCTACATTGAGAGTTCTAGTTTGAGACCCTGTCTTTAAAAAAAAAAACAGCCATGTTTGTCAGACTCTAGTGCATGAATCCCTGCCACCACATTTTACTCCAGCAGTAGTGTGTATATCCCTTAATTGACCATTCTGCTAACCATTCTTTAGGAAAGGTTGCCAAGACCCTTGCCTTCCTGAAGACCTTGTTCTGGTAGGCATTAGACCCTTGCAAGGTTTGCCAAGCTGGTGCCTGACCTGCCAGTCCCCATCTACACACCTCTTTCTGATAAGGTAGGGTGTCCAATGTTGCCCACACCCAGGTTGTGGAGGTTCCTGTCAGAACAAAAGGAGTTGGTCAGTTACTACAGCACCTAGGAGGCAGAGGCATCTCTGAATTTGAGGCTAGCCTGATTTGCATGACTCCAAGGCTACATAGTGAGAACCTATCTCAAAAAAAAAAAAAAAAAAAAAAAAGGAAAAACCAAAGGGAGCTGGAGAGATGACTCAGCAGTTAAGAGCATTGACTGCTCTTGCAGAAGACCTGGGTCCAGTGTCCAGCACCCACATGGTGGCTCACAGCCATTTAAAGGTGTGCACTACCATGCCTAGCCTTAGGTTGGATACTTTCTAGATGCTTCTTTATTTAATCACTTTTTAAACCTATGTATTTATTTTTATGTGCATTGGAGTTTGGCCTGCATATATGTCTGTATGAAGGTGTTGGATCATCTGGAACTGGAGTAACAGACTGTGAGCTGTTGTGTGGATGTTGGGAATTGAACTTTGGAAGAGTTGGTCTTCTGGAAGAGTAGCTATAGTACTCTTAGCTGCTGAGCCATCTCTCCAACTTCTTTTTTTGTTGGGTGGGGAGCAGTTTTCAAGACAGGGTTTCTCTGTGTAGTTTTGGTGCCTGTTCTGGATCTCACTCTATAGACCAGGCTGGCCTCAAACTCTGCCTCCTGAGTGCTGGGATTAAAGGCATGTGCCACCAACACCCGGCTTCTCCAACTTTTTTTTTTTTTGGTTTTTCGAGACAGGGTTTCTCTGTGTAGCTTTGCGCCTTTCCTGGGCTCACTTGGTAGCCCAGGCTGGCCTTGAACTCACAGAGATCCTCCTGGCTCTGCCTCCTGAGTGCTGGGATAAAAGGCATGCGCCGCCGCCGCCACCGCCACCCAGCTCTCTCCAACTTCTTTTTTTTTGTTTGTTTTTTTTTGTTTTTTGTTTTGTTTTGTTTTGTTTTTGTTTTTTTGGGTTTTTCGAGACAGGGTTTCTCTGTGTAGCTTTGCGCCTTTCCTGGAGCTCACTTAGTAGCCCAGGTTGGCCTCGAACTCACAGAGATCCTCCTGGCTCTGCCTCCCTAGTGCTGGGATTAAAGGCGTGTGCCACCAACGCCTGGCTTCTCCAACTTCTTAAACCTATTTTAATTACATATATTTGGGGGAAGGCGTTTGCATTCCACAATACAAATGTAGAGGTCAGAAGACAACTTGCAGGTTGATTCTCTCCTTTTGTCATGTAGATTCTAGAGATTGAACTCTGGTCATCAGGTTTGGTGGCCAGCACCTTGCTAGTCCTCCCCACACCCTCCTCTGCCACAGACTTTACATTGCTCAGGTTAATCTTAATCCTTCCACCTGGGACTATAGGCTGGCTTCACAGGGACTGAACCCAGGGCCTCCACACCCTGAGTCACATCCCCAGCAGTTTTTTTTTTTTTTTTCTTTTTTGGGGGGTACTAGGGTTTTAATCCAGGACTTTACACATTCTAGGCAGTTGCTGTACCATAGAGCTACTCCAGCTTTCTTGTGCCTTATGAGTTTGCTGGTCGTCTGACTGTGACTTCATAGCACCTACTTCCATTGAAGGCCTGCAGGATGCAGGAACATATAGCTAACATTTGTTTCTCCCGCAGGTGTGGTGGCAGATGCTGAGTCTGGGGATCAAACCAACTAGGCATGGCTATAACCTCCTCTTGGGCGCAGCTCGAGACTGTGGTTTGGGGGACCCAGAGGTTGCCTCCAGGCTGCTCCTGAAGCCTCAGGAAGAGACCATCCTACTCCAGCCCCCAGCAAGCAGGCCTCAGGCAAGGAGGAAAGTCCAGGCCAAGGCAGAGGATGGTGTGTCAATTAGACATGTGGAGGCACTGGAAAGGCAGTTGTTTCTGGAACCTTCTCAGAAACTTGAGGGGCCTTCAGACTTCCCTGAGAGTGGGGTAACAAGCAGGACACAGCCCGAGGTAGAAACCAAGGCAGAACCTGGCCACATAGCAGCCCACACCCCACTGGCCCTAAAGCCTTCCCACTTGGAGCTGGAATTCAATATCCTGAGTCTTGGAACTCTCCCCTCGAACGTAGTCTCCTTTGGGACAGTGGCCACTCCTGCTGATAGGCTGGCCTTGATGGGGGGCCTAGAGGGCTTCCTGGGCAAGATGGCAGAGCACGGGCTCCAGCCGGATATCAAAACCCTCACTCTCCTGGCTGAGGTGGTAGAACCCGGGAGCCCCGCAGAGTCCTCGCTGCTGGCCGTGCTGGACAGGCATGAGGTGGAGGCTGACGTGACCTTCTTCAACATGCTGATAAGGAAGAAGAGCAAGCTGGGAGATCTGGAGGGAGCGAAGGTAGAGCGCTGTCTACTGGGACTCCCTTTCTTTTCCCTCTGACTTCAGATTGTAGAACATAGATTAGTAGTCAGCAGACACATTTGGAGCCCTGCTCTAGGCTTGGCCCTGTGTGAAGCTAGGAATTGAGCCGTCACAAACCAGCCAGCTGCACTGCCGTGCAGAGGCAGGGTATGAAGGGCACCCATGGAGAAGGGACATGCTGACATGCTGAGGATATCGGGTTCCAAGAGGCTAAACATGTCATCACACTGAGGAGGGTACATAAGATAAGCAGGCGCTTCAGGAATAGGACTGTGGAGTTGTTCAGCTGGTTTGAGAATCATCATAAACTTGGCTGGAGAGATAGATGCCTCAGTGGTTAAGAACACTGGCTGGTCTAGAGGCCCTGGGCTTGGTTCCTAGCACTTTCGGCAGCTCACAGCCATCTGTAACTCCAGTTTCAGGGTATCTCATACCCTCTTCTGGCCTCCATGGCACTAAGCATTCAAGTGGTACATAGACATAAATGCAGGCAGAACACTACACACATTCAAAACACAACAAAAAGTCACTGTGAAGTGCTGAGGTAGCTCAGCTGGTAGAGTGCTTGCCTAGCATACGTATGATTCTGGGACCCATTCCCATCATTGCATAAACTGATGTACACCTATAGTCACAAGAGTTGGGGATTGAAGGATGGCGGGTCAAGAATTTAAGGTCATCCTTGGCCACTGTCTTAGTTTGGGTTACTATTATAATGATGAAACACCATGACCCACAGCAATGTGAGGGGGTTTTGTTTGGCTTACACTTCCACATTCATAGTCTTATCACTGAAGGAAGTCAGGACAGGAACTCTGATGGGAACCTGGAGGGCAGGAGTTGATTCAGAAGCCATGGAGGGGTGCTGCTTGCTGGCTTTTGCACCACGGCTTGCTCAGCCTCCTTTCTTATAGAACCCAAGACCACCAGCCCAGGGATGGCACCACCCACCATGGGCTGGGCCCTCCCCCATCAATCACTAATTAAGAGAATGTCCTACAGCCCCATTTTATGTAGGTATTTTCTCAATTGAGAATCCTGCTTTTCAGATATCTCTAGTTTATGTCAAGTTGACATAAAACAATCTAGCATAGCCAAATTGAGAGTTCAGTGCAGGCCTGGAGTCCTTGAGGGCTTTTTTTTTTTTTTTTTCCTTTTTGGTTTTTCCAGATAGGGTTTCTCTGTGTAACAGCCCTGGCCGCCCTGGAACTAGCTCTGTAGACCAGGCTGGCCTCAAACTCACAGAGATCCGCCTGCCTCAGCCTCTTGAGTGCTGGCATTAAAGGCGTGCACCGCCACTGCCTGGTGAGACCTTTTTTTTTTTTTTTTAAAAAAAGAGAGAGAGAGAGAGAGATCTGAGAAGGGCTAGATATGGTGGTACACTTGGGAGGTAGAGATAGGCAGATCTCCCAAGTTTTAGTCCAGTTTATGTAGTGAACTCCAGACTAGCCAAGGCTGTATATTGAGACCCCGGCTCAGCATCTCCCCATGAGGCACCCCAGTACAAATCCATAGTATTCCCATCCCCTCATCTATGTTCCCGACGCTGCACTTACTCTGTACTGTCAGCTTTAGGTCCATCTGCTTCTCTCCTGGGCAGGCCAGGAGGCACAGCCTGGCTGTGTGCAGCTTTCTGCATATCACAGAGGGGATAGCTAGGCTCCAGGCTGGGGTTTCTCACTTACACAGTTTTTATGTGATGTGCTTTGACAGAAGCAGTGCCCTGGGCATCTGTGAGGGTCAAAGGTGACAGAGAAATGGTCACAGTGCAGAGCATGCCTTCCTCTAGACAAGCTAGGAAGACAGTCCTTCTCTGGGGCCCAACCCAGGCTGAAAGGTGCCCTCTTTCTCATACCAGGCCTGGGGCTCCCTCAGCCAGCACTTCCCATACTGGTCAGCGCTGTTTCCTGCTCGGAACAGGAGCTTCTGGTTCCTTGGCCCAGTACAGGGATGGGCAGCCAAGGAGCTTGACACAGGATAGGAAGGTCAGAGACATGAAGGGCAAAGGGCATGGAATCTTGAGTGCTGAGTGGAGACCAGGAGTGCCATACAGTCAGCTGAGGGAGTCAAGAGGCTTCTGAGCAGTTATGTCCTTCAGTCTCTAGCATCCACAAAAGGGATTCATCAGCACATCTGGCCAGGACTTATGGGTCTCAGGTAACAGCTGCATGTCTGTCCTACAGGCGCTGTTGCCAATCCTGGCAAAGAAGGGAATTGTCCCCAATCTTCGAACTTTCTGCAGCCTGGCCATTGGGTGCCGTAGGCCCAAGGATGGTATGCAGCTGCTTGCAGACATGAAGGTGAGAGACCCCAGCAGGATGCCTACAGTTCTGGGGGAATTCTGGGAGTTCTCAGCAAGAAAGTTGTGGGGAAAATGGGACCCAGCAGGATCAAATGAGTGTGGAACAGGGCAAGTGGGACAGCATCCCTTCTAGTGTCCATGACCCCCTCTGGGAACAAGCAGATTTTGTGAGCCACTATAGAAACTGGCTCAGAGAACAGAGTGTGTTTCCATCTTGAAGGTGCTGTTGGTTCCAATGGAGAGATGTGAATGGGGCTGAGCCCCAACATCCTGGAGGAATGGGAGCTATGTCCAGAGAAGAGATGAACTAGGTCTGCGGGCACAGCATAGTTTTCAGCCCTGGCTTGCTCTCATGTTCATTCTCTCTGGCCCTCCCATGAGAGCTTGCTGAGTTGATTCCAGCCAACCCCAGCAGTGGCCACTTCCAAGGACCCAGTTGTGTCCACACATTCTACCACCACACTAATGCTAGCTGTTACAGACTGATCCCCACCTTGTGGTGACGACACTGTCAACCAATAAACTGAGACCAAGAGTGAGGAGGTATTTCACACCTCATTTCCTGCCTGTCTTTCTCCCGAATTCTTCAGGGCTGTTGTGATAGGGCATATGAGCTTTTGTACGGTGTCAGACAGCGGTTGTTGTGTGGTCCCACCCTTCTTGTTCCTGGTACCTAGTCTGGAGCAGACCTGTCTGTGGACCTGGCACAGCAGGCTGCTTTGTCCTACCAGCCGCCATCATCCTGCTGACCATGTGATGTTCATGTTCTAGAAATCCCAGATGACCCCTAACACCCACATCTACAGCACTCTCATCAACGTGGCCCTCAAGAAGCTGGACTATGCCTATCTCATTGATATCCTGAAGGACATGAGGCGGAACAGTGTCCCAGTGAACGAAGTAATCATCCGCCAGCTCGAGTTTGCTGCCGAGTACCCTCCCACCTTTGACCGGGTAGGTGCGCCCATTCTACAGTGCTCACCATTGCCTTAGCTGCTGCCATCTCTGGTTTTGGCCTTTGGGGCTTGACATTCAGCAGCTTTAAGAGAAACCCAAGGCCCTGAGCCACATTGAATCCCCTGGAGCTGACAGGTGGTGTGAGCTGCCTAGTGTGGATGCTGGGAACTGAACTCAGGTCCCCTGGAAGAACAGTATGTGCCCTTAACCACTAAGCTATCTCTCCAGCCCACTTTTTATTTTGAGACAGTCTCAGGTAACTCACACTGGCCATGTACTGATTGTTCTGTCTCCATCTTGCAAGTGTGTGCACCATCATGTCCAGCTTAAGTAGCCCTTCTCATATGCCTCCCTTTCCCCCACAGATGGTCTTGTGATGCCATGGTTTACTATGTTCACACAAGGTTCTGTCTTCACTGAACCACCTAGGCTTAGAAAGGTGGAGACTGTGCCTTGCCCACCTGGTTTCCCAGTGCTTTGTGTTGTTTGGTGCTCAGTACTTACCTGTTCAGTGGATGGGCAGATGCACCGCCAGTGATACAATTTGATAAAGGCTACTGCACACATTCCCCCTTCAAGGACATCAGGCTCTGTACTTTGGTATGGGGCTCTGTTGAGTCAGCCCGTGCTCTTTCCAGAGCACTGAACGGCAACTATGGCCTAGGACACAAACCAGGTGGGGAGGGAGACAGTGAATGGGTGAGAGCACACTTGAGGCAGTGCTCAGGGATGGCTCCCATGTGTAGCACTTAAGTGAAGGCTGAGTAAGAATGAGTGGGTTAAGGGGGCAGACTGTGCCAAGCATTAGGCCTATCTGAACATCTGTGGTCTTATTGCTTAGTGTCTACAGAGGGGCCCTGGGTGCAACTGAAGGCCTAAGACCACTTAACGCCTTCTGCCACTCGCAGACTCTTTCTTAGACAGGATCTCACTGGAGCTCATCAGTTCGGCTAGACTTGCAGTCTCGTCTCCTGTCTCATCTCCCTAGCACAGGGATTACAGCAGGAGGCATGGGTACAAGAGTGCATTTTTCAGCATGCTTGCAGAGCAAGCACTTTACAACTGAGCCATTTTCTCAGCGCACGTAGTCCTTTTATTATTTAGAGACAAGGTTTCTCTGTGTAGGCTTGGATGTCCTGGAACATGCTTTGTAGACAAAACTGACCTCAAACTGATCAGTCTGCCTCTGCCTCCCAAGTGCTGAGATTAAAGGCACGTACCTCTACGTAGGCTCAGCTCGAACTTAAAAATCTTAAATTCAAACTTTTAGTATTGTGTTTTAACAGGGTTTTGTTTTGTGTTTGTTTTTTCCTTCTTCCTTTTTTGGTTTGGCTTATTTTTCCTATGTGGCCCCTCACCAGCTGTTTTAAACTCTCCATACCTCTCCTCCCTGCAAGGAGATGCTGCATTGGCCCAAGGTGATAGGTCAGGAGGGCAACAGCTCAGCAGAACAGAGGCAGAGTTGATGGGATGCCTCAATTCTGTGGGTTGAGATGACCTCCACAGGTTTAGGAGCACTAGTGACCTTAGACTAGATGGCTGTTAGGCAAAGGGCAGTCTGTCCTAACCCAAATACAGCAGATTTAACTGGAACTTCACTCTTCACAGCAGTGAATCTAATGTCCATTTTTCTACCCTGTCCACTGTACTCTCCTTGAGGAAGGACGAGCAGGGGTAAGCTGCTGTGGGTGTTATTAGCTTTGGGTGACATGCAGTGGTTTGGAGTAGCTGAGAACATTTCTGAACTCCCTGCTTTTCCTAGTGTATTCTGTATCGTTGTACAGTGATGGCTTTCATAGTGAAGCTTTTGTCCACGTATGTCACTCACCTTGACACAGTCCTGTTCATTTCGAATTACAGTACAAAGGGAAAAACACCTACTTGGAGAAGATCGATGGTTTTCGAGCATATTACAAGCAGTGGCTGAAAGTGATGCCAGCAGAGGAAGCCCCCCACCCCTGGCAGGAGTTCCAGACCAAGCCTAAGGGGAACCAAGACACCACTGGGAATGCTGGTGTCAGTGGAGGCCTTAAGGACAGGTGATGGAGCATGCTGCTATGACAAGTACCCAGCTTTCACAGTGCTGATGGAACCCAAGAGAATATGCTGGTGTCACCTTTCTAGAGGCACTGAAGCATTTTACAGGCACAGGCGTGAGGACAAATGCTGGGCCCAGGGTGCCCTCCCTGTCACTGGTGAGAAAGGTTATGCTCCTGGTCACACAGTGTCTATGACATTGAGCCCATCCCCTGCATTCCACAGCCCACTGCTCTAAAAGAATGAATACAGCCAAGAGGTCTAAAGGTTTTATTTTTACAGATTTCAGCTAGTAAACACTGAAGCCTTCACCTGTAGAGCCCATGCTCCCTCTGGGTCTCTTCTCTGGGCACCACTCTGAGAAGAGCTGCTCCAGGACGGGGTGGCCCAATAGGCAGGAGCCAACAAGGCCCAAAGTCCAGAATGTAGAGGGGTCAAGGGTGTCAGCCAGAGCAGCCTCGGCAGCCACAGTGCGTGCACTCAATGATGCGACCCTGTAACAGAGGAAGGAGACATTTGTATATACTGCTACAGCCCTGCACATACCTATAGGAACCTGCTGTACAGGCTGTTGGTGGAACACTCCCTGAAGGACATTAGACAGTTCCATTTGAGTATTTCAGCTTCCTTGTGAAAATGGAAACAGCTACTACTAGCCCAAAGTTATATGTCTGTGTTTGACTGATTAAAGACATGCTACAAAGAATCCTCTGTAAGCTAGCCTTTTGTTTTTGAGACAAGGTTTCTCTGTATAATAGTCCTGGCTGTCCTAGAATTCACTCTGTTCTGTAGACCAGGCTGGCCTTGAACTCAGAGATCCAGCTGCCTCTGTCCTCCCTAGTGCTGGGATTAAAGGTGTATGACCTGACAATAAGGCAGCCTTCTTTTTCTCCTGGTGGGATTGCTACTGCCTAGGGGGCTGAGGCCAGAGTTCTTGAGGCCATGGGGCAAAAGGTGCACACTTAAGTTCCCATGGCCAGAAAAATCTTGTCCCAAGGGCACAGTGGCTGGCTGGGGGACTGGAGCAATGCTGTCTTTACCTTTTTTTCTAGAGACCAAGAGCACATTTTAAGCAAATAAAGTTCTCTGGTGAAGCTCTGCTAAATCTTTGAGACAGGGTCTCATAAAGGATGACCCGAATTTCCGGTGCTAGTCTACAGATGTGTACTACCACATCTGGTTCTGTGGGGCACTGGAGATGGAACTAGGGCTCCATGCATACTAGGCAGCCCTCTAACAACTGAACAAACTCCAGCCCTGAAGATCAGCTTAAGCCAAAGGCTGAGACACCAAGAGCCTCCTCTTGGGAAGTAGCCATCGATCACTAGCCATGGATTGGCACATCCACACCAGAGCCCCATCCTTGACACAGAGAACAGAGCTGTCTGCTGAGCTGAGGCCATCTGCACTGAATGAAAACTGGGAATTGAGTCCTGTTTCAATGTAATGAGAGAAAACAAAGGTCAAGCTGAGTGGATGGCCTATCTGGCCTGATGTCCTGGTATTCCATTTCAAGGGTCTGGAGACTAGAGTTCAGCCACTATACATTAACACCATTGCCAGGTGCCTGAAACCATTATTATTATTATTATTATTATTATTATTATTATTATTATTATTATTGAAACATAATCTCAGTACTAGCCCAGGCTGGTGTCCCAAGTGTTGGGATTAAAGGCATGAGCCACCACTCCTGGTTTTGGAACAAAGTTCAGACAGAAGACATGCAGAGATTAATGTCACTATGAGACTAGAGAGAAAGGGACAGGTTGTCTAGTGGCCACCCCAGTGAAGCCCTCTCAGAACCTCACAGCTATTGCCATTACTACTCCCTAAGAAAAGAGTTCAGTTATTTGCCCACAGGTAGTACTGAGACCAGCCCTACAACTCAGAAAGACCGACTACCAGATTCCACCCAAGGATCCCTGATCAGAAGGGACTCATCTTGGGAAGGATGGCTACCAGGCTTCCAGTGACAAAACTACTTCCCAAAATACCCCTATGGTCAACCTAGGCAGAGCTTTAAACAGAAAATAATTCCCCATCTAGCCATCAGGCATTACCACTTCCAGCTTGCTTTTGGGAACTCGGCAAATGCAGTTTGTCCCGAAGTTGGTGTCCCGAGTCTGAATGCAGCGTAGGCAGCACAGATTCTCGTAGCCCTGCTTTTTCCACTTTGCAATCAGGTTTTTGTCTGCATAGCCTTCTTTAATGCAGTATTCGTAGAGTTCTATCAGAAAGGTGGGGACAAGGCATCAGAACATGGCACAACAAACCTGCCTTCAGCCTGGATTAAAAAGGAAAATTAAGCTGGGTATGGTGGCACAAGCCTTTGATCCTAACACTTGGGAGGCAGAGACAGGAAGATTTCTCTGAGTTTGAGGCCAGCCTGGTCTACAAATCCAGTTCCAGGAGAATTATAACTACACAAACCCTGTCTCAACAAAAAAGAAAAAAACTAAAGACAAACAAACCAAATCAGGCAGGGGCAGGTAAAGCATTGTTAGTTTGAGGCCAGTCAGTCTATGTAAGTTCCAGGCCAGGCAGGGCTACATTAGTGTAACCTTGTTTCTGGGGAAAACAAAACAAAAACAAAAACTAATTTCTTCATCAGTGGTAAGAAAACTGATGTTTGCTGGGTATGCAAAGATAATCATTGTTTTTTGGAGTCAGGATCTCAGTTAAGGCTTGCCTGGAATTCTCAAGTTTTCCTGCCTCTGCTTTCCAAGTGGGGAAACTATAGGTCTGAACCATAACACCCAGCTTTTTCCTTAAGCTTTCTCCTCCCCCCAGGGTTTCTCAGTGTAACTTCCCTGAATGTTCTGGAACTTGTTCTGTAGACCAGGCTGGGCTTGAATTCGGACAACCACCTGCCTCTGCCTCCCAAGTGCTGGGATTAAAGACGTGTGCTACCAGGCCTGGTGACACCCAGCTTCTTATGAACCACTATATAAATTCTGAAAACCACTCAAGTACAAAAAGGTCAAGAGGGTCAGCAAGATGGCTCAGGGGCCAAGAATGCTTTTCATACAGACCTAATAACCCGAATTTGATCCCCCAGACCCTCATGGCAAAAGGAGAGAACCAACTCCTGTAGGTTGTCCCGTTAATCCACATGGAAGCCTCGGGAAGCACTTGCCTCTTCATGTATGTGAACATAATAACAATGGCTTTTTAAAAGTCAAGGTATTTAGCCAGTCACACTTACCTCTGCTTATGGCTTTCCTCTTGTAAAAGAGGTCGAAGATATATCGGGTTTTCTGGTGATGGATTCTGAAGATGGGCCACAGGGATTCCACTTTCCTCTTTCCCTCATGGGGTTCAGTTTCAGCTGGAGAGAAAAAAGAATGTATGTTTTAGGAGAGAGTCAGTCTGCATAGCATGTTGCATGTTTGCTTAACTACAGCTATGATTATTTTTTGCCCATGGGGATAGTAATGAAAACAATTACGAGAGTGGACAAGAAACTGGAATCCTAAGCCCTTCTAGCAGAATGCAAAATGGTGTAGAAAATGTCTACCAGTTCCCCAAGAAGTTAGAGTTACCATGAGTTTAGGAACACATCAGAGAGCTGAAGATAGACTCTTTTCATCCACACTCTAATTTCCTTTACTTTCACAGAGCTGTGTCAAGAAATCTCTTGACCCATAGCAACCTTGACTACTGCAAGTTCTGGGTATCTAACAGACACTGGCACAACCAGTTATGCAAAGAGAAAGCCAAGTTAACAGTGACTTAGTAGTTATTGCTGCAGGTCTGACCTCATAACAACAATGATCAGATTAGCTGTAAACAGGTATTTCAAAGATTGCTTTAAATAGCAATTCAAGGGAGGCTGGAGAGATGGCTCAGTGGTTAAGAGCACTAGCTGCTTTTGCAGAGAACCCAGGATCTATTCCCAGCACCTAGGTGGCAGCTCATATCATAACTGTAACTCCAGTTCCAGGGATCCAACGTCCCTCTTTTGGCCTTTGCAAACACCAGGCAAAAGATGGTACACATGAAGCAAAAAATTCATATATAAAAATAAATTTTAAAAAAGTAGCAATCCGCCGGGCGGTGGTGGCACACACCTTTAATCCCAGCACTCGGGAGGCAGAGGCTCTCTGTGAGTTCGAGGCCAGTCTGGGCTACCAAGTGAGTTCCAGGAAAGGCGCAAAACTACACAGAGAAACCCTATCTCGAAAAACCAAAAAAAAAAAAAAAAAAAAAAAAAAAAGTAGCAATTCAGGGGGCCCGATAGGACAGCTCAGTGGATAAGGGTGCTTGCTTCCAAAACCAGTAAGAGTCTGACCCCTAGAACCTTCATGGTGGAGAGAACTGACTCCGGTAAGTTGTCCTCTAACCTCTACCTATGCTTTGTAGTACACATTTGTGCATTCACCACTCTCACACCACACCCCTAACACACACACACACACACACACACACACACACAAAACAAAAACAAAAACAAAAAAACAAGTAGTCATACTGGAAGATGTTTTTTAATTATCATCTTGCTAGGACTTAGAATCACCTAAGGGGGCCTCATTGGAGCAGTGAGCTAGATCAAGCTGGCCTAAGTGAATGTGTGTGTGTGGCCTGAGAAAGCTAGTTGAACTTCTGTACTGAGCAAACAGCATGTGTGTATTTATCATTTTTTTAAAAAAGTTTCTTAGATTTAGTTTATGTATGAGTGTTTTGCCTGCATATATGTATGTGCACTATATGTGTAGCTGGTCCCCATGGATGTCAGAAGGTGTTGGACCCCTGGAACTAGAGTTACAGTTGTGAGCAGACATGTGGGTGTTAAGAAATGAACCTGGGTCCTCAGGAAGAGCAGCAAGTGCTCAATCACTGAGCCATTTCTCCAGCCCTGTCCTCTGCTTTTGACCGTGGATGCGTGTGCTTTAGTTTCTGCCTTAACATGCCCTCAAGGACAGACTGTAACCTGGAATTCTAAGCCAAATAAAACCCTTCCTTCCCTATGTTGCTTTTGGTTAGGGTGTTTTACCACAGTAAGAGCAATCAAACTAGGACATACTATGCTCACCAAAGGCTACCATATGCTTGAGGCTTCAGATAAAATTTCCAGAGACAAGCTGACTGCCATGATTCCCAAAATCAAGACTACTATGGCGCTGTGTTGTAGAAACTGCTACATGGTGCAAAGACCAAGGGATAAAGGAGATTTTCAAAGACCAATAAAAAGAATGTGAACTGGGCGTGGTGGCGCACACCTTTAATCCTAGCACTGGGAGGCAGAGGCCAGCCTGGGCTACCAAGTGAGTTCCAGGAAAGGTGCAAAGTTATACCGAGAAACCCTGTCTCAAAAAAAACCAAAAAAAAAAAAAAAAAACCAAAAAAAAAAAAAAAAAAAAAAAAAAAAAAAAAAAAGAATGTGAATATGTAGCAGAGTTCCAAGCCAGTCAAAGCTACAGAGAGTCTCAAAAATAAAAAAAAAAATTTTTTAAAAAAAGCATGAATAAAAATGCTTCATAAGCCGGGCGGTAGTGGCGCACGCCTTTAGTCCCAGCACTCGGGAAGCAGAGCCAGGCGGATCTCTGTGAGTTCGAGGCCAGCCTGGGCTACCAAGTGAGTTCGAGGAAAGGCGCAAAGCTACACGGAGAAACCCTGTCTGGGGGGGGGGGGGGGGGGGAGGGTTGGGGAGAAGCTTCATAATGGGGCTGTTCCCAGCACCCATGCGTGTCATGGTGGCTCACCACTGCCTGTAACTCCAACTTTAGGAGATCTGACACCCTCTTCTGGCTTCCCCAGGCACCTGTACGCCCATGCATATAACCCTCCCCCAATATAAAATAAATCTTAAGGAAAAAAAAAAAAAAACACATAGAGTAAGCTGGGGTTTGTGGTGGTCCACCTTTTATCTCTGTGCTAGGGAGGCACAGGCAGGCAGCTCTCCATGAGTTCGAAGCCAGCCTGATCTACACAGGTCCAGGACAGCTAGAGCTATGTAGAGACCTTATCTCAAAAATTACGAAAAAGAATTTACATAGACCCTGTCTCCAACAAAACATTAAAAGTGAAAAAGATACCTGATCTTTCTCTCACAAATACATATGCTAATAATAAATAAAACACCTTTTTTCTGTTTTGGAGGGGGGCGATGTTTTCATTAATGTTATCTTACATTTCAGAATTTTCAAGCATTCTAAGTAAACAAAACTTGACCAGTTTGCAACAAGCCTCTCCTCATAGATGTTGTCTATCCTTGGAGGCACCGGAGCCTTGACACTTCACTCAGCCTACCCAGGCAGGAGCACCACCACTCACCTTCTCTCATCTTTTGATCCAATTCATCCAGTGTTGGTTCAATCAACTCCCAGCCATCTGGAGGAGCTTTCCGGCTTCTTTTGACTTTGGGCATTTCCCAGCAAGATAGCTTATAAAGACCTAGGGGAAAGTCGAGTGATTTCTGAGTCTCAGATTGCCAAAGGCCTTTGGCAGCCATTACTGGCGCACATTCATCTACTCAAAGCAGTAAGTAGCTCCATGAAGGGACCCCTACCCAGACTGCCTAAGTCCACACTGCAGCAGCTGTGCTCCTCACGGCTGTCAAGCTCAGAAAGTGTAATGTATGTTAGTAAGTCCTATGTTTTCTGAGCTCGTCTAGAAGTTGGCTCTGGGAAAGCCACACCACCCCCTATTTCAGAGCCAAGCACATATGTCTCAGCATCCTCCCCAGTCCTTTATCTAGGAATGGGCACACATGCACCCCCAACTCTACAATAGGGAGGAATGAGAACAGCAAAGCAGACCAAAAGTGAACACACCATGGCCTTGAGAGCTGCTGGAAGGTAATCTATTTCCAACAGTTACTATTGTTTATCTCACAATATAAAAATGTCTACAGTAGAAAAGAGAACCTGGAACTTCAGCCATCAGAACTGCAGGTGACTGCTTCAATTTCCCCAGTCAGTTTCTGCTGGATGTGGTGAGCAGGAGATCTAATGATATCAATCTCTACTTACTGAAATTTGTTGTTTTGTTCACAAGTCTCATCTGAGTGGACACTATAGCCAAAACTCTATTGGGCACTCCAGATGGGTGCCTTAAAGTGGCTTCCCCAGCTGATTTCTGCTGATACTTTGCTATCTACTCCTCCCTCCCACTTCTCTCTAGCTATTTATTTTGTTACTTCGGCTTGTATCCAAAACCAAAAGTATGCCCACAGAAGATCATTATCCAGAAGGCCCCAAACAGCTACTTAGCTTCCCTAGACCGGAATGGTGGCACACACTTCTAATCCAAGGAGGAGGCAAAAGGATCAGGAGATCAAGGCCATCTTTGGATATCTGGTGAGTTTGAAGCCAATCTAGACTATATGAACCCTGTCTCCAAAAAAAAAAAAAAAAAAAAAAAAAAAAAAAAGTTTGCCTAAATTTTAGTTTTCTCACCTGTAAAAATAAGGATATTAAGGTCTACCTTATGGGGTCATCGTGAAGAACTGATTAAAAGCCAATTACAATGTAAGCCTTTAAGTGAAGAACCCCAGGGATAACAGTTTCAAGGGGAAAAACTTGAGTATAAAAAGCACAATACCTTCTGTCTCTTTCCTATGAGAATATATAAAAATCCCTGGTCTCTGCAGTTACAAGCCTGTGTTCTTGTCCAGATTTACCAATTATTCTGTGGCTTTGGGGCGATCACTTTTCTTCTTTGGACCTCTGTCTCATCTGTAAAATGAGAGCAATAGATTACACACAATAAACAAAGGCCAAAGCAACACATAACAATAGAAAAGTATCTTTTTTTTCCCTTTCTTTCTTGTTTTTCAAGATAGAGTTTCACTGTGTAGCCCTGGCTGTCCTGGAACTCACTCTGTAGACCATGCCCCCCTCGAACTCACAGAGACCCCACTGCCTCTGTCTTTTGAGACTAAAGGTGTACACAACCACGCCTTTAATCACCTAAAAGATAAAAAGCATCTTCTCAAATCGCATTATGCTTTCTAGCTGGCAAAGAGAACCCTGGCCATGTATTACCTGTAAGCATAACCCACTCATCTCTTCCAAATGTATTCAGTCCCACCCACTGTATGGTGACTGATATTTACAATCCCCCAACCCACACACACACCTCTCCTTAACAGTTTTACAAATGAATCAAACACTAAGAGGTGGACTCAGGGTCACATAGCTGAGAATTGGCATTCTGACTGACTAGAGGCTCCAGACTTCCCCGTCTTTGCACCGGTTTTCCCAGCACTAAAGTTAAGAGGTGGATGGAGTCTGATCTCTTCTCAGCCTGACTTAGAGAATCACTTTCTCCTGACCCCGGAGAATTCAGCCCGGAAGATTCTCGGGTCAGGAGAGAGGTAAAACGAGGAGGTGAATGTATCAGGAGGAAAGAGGTGTTGGTCGGTTTACAAACTAAAGGAGTTCGGGGAAAGAGGTGAACGAGAGGGAAGTTACAGACCGGAATTGGGGGAAACTCAAGAGACCAGCATTTGAGAAACAAGCAGTACTCAGAAAACGGTCCCGGAAGAGAAAACGTGATGGGGGGAGAAAGGGGAGACCGAGAAAGAGCCCCAAATCTACCATCCCCTGTGCAGAACGATAAAGGCACCAAGTCATCGGGGACTCCAGCCTCTGCCGCTCAGATCGCCTTCTGGGCCGCGACCGTTGCCAAAGATACAGTACTCGAGAACAGAGGAAAGAAACACTCACCGGAAGAACAAGCACCTACGGCCGCCGCTTCTTTATTGACGGCTTCCGCCCGGGTGAGAAACTCTTCAGGATAAGGCCCTCGCGGGGCCCCGCCCACCTCGCGCGGGGATTGCGTCACCTTAGGTGCTTGGGCGCTGCCTTTGTAGAATTCCGGAAACCCTACGGCCGTTTCCCTCTCACTTCCTGTTGGGGTGGCCGGCACAGCTACGCGTCTCCCCGGACCAGGATACCGGGGAGTGCGGTTGCCTGGCAGCACGCGGTCGGGCCAGGGATTCAGGCAACTCGCAAGACAGCCCGGCCTCGGTGAGGTCCCCGTTCCTCGCAGCGGCGGCGGCGGCGGCGGCGGGCGGCAGCGGCGGCGCGCGCGGAGAAGGACTGGGCCGGGCGGAAGAAGTCTAGCCCAAGGCATTTCCGGTTCCGGTGTCAGTTCGAGGCGCCGCCGCCGCTGCAGCCGCCGCAGCCGAGATGCCTAAAGGAGGTGAGGGGGTGGGCGCGCGTGGTTCGCGTGGCCTCGCTAGGGGCGGCCGTGGGTGGGCTGCCGCTGTCCCCTCAGCCCGCGGACCTCTAGGAGATCCGCGCCGAAGGAGGCCATCCCCGCCGCCTCACAGCCGAGCGTGGGCCTCGACGCTCAATTGTCCTGCCTGGGAAACTGAGGCTCGCAGTGGTCGAGAGCCTCGCCATCGGGGATGTGAAGGAGATTCCCTGGCCCTGGGTCCTCGCCCCCGAGGAAAGCGGGACCCAGGAGTCGCTCCTTCGAGCCTGGGGAGCGTCTGAAGTTATCCTCCCACTTGGCTGGCCGGAGACTGAGTCACCGCGTCCCGCGCTAGTGCGGAGCCTGTCTGCCGCGAGCATAAAATGTGGGTTCTGTCGGGCTCCAGCTCGGCCACGCCTGCCTCATAATAAGAGCCTGACTTAGTTATCTGGCTCCTGGACCACCTTGTACTCTCTCCCTTGCGCGGTAGCCATTAGGGACGTGTCTCTGAGCCAGTCGCCTAACTTCTTTGTGTCTCGGTTTTGTCGTTCCCAAATGGGGAGGCATTGATTCTATCTCTACCTCTTGTTCTGTTTTGAGGCTTAAACTAGGGGACCCAAGTCCTCAGTCCAGTGCTCGGGATCCCCTAAATGCCCAGGCAAGCACTATTACTGTGTGTAGGGACCAAGAAGACCGCGTTTCCCATCTTAACGTTCTCATTCCCTTTTAGAATCGGGGATTTGAATACCAGATATATCACATCTTAATTTTGTGGCCTCAAACAAGATTTTAACCTCTTCTACTTCATCTTCATCTGAACTGCAGGGGTATGAATAAGGCTTAGCTTGATGAGTTGGAGACCGGAGTTATACGATGATAGAATAGATCGCACTAAGGTCCTGACTCGCTTCTGGCACAGAACAGATGTTCAGTTAATGTTGGTAGCTCACGTGTTAAGCCAGTTAATGCAATCAGCCTACAGGAACATCTGCCTGGAGCTTTTTCAAGCCTAAATTGCTTCCTGTCAATATTCAGATATTAGGCTTTACAGAGCCAAGTGCGGCTAAACCTACTTCTCTGCTGATTTATTCTGAGTCTGGAAGACTCTTTTCTTCCTCGGTCTCATCTGTAAGACGCAAAGGAACTTTTCCAGCTCCAGAATTTTGACTCCAAGGTTGGCAATTACAGTCCCTCAGTTTTAAGTATAGAATCCTGGCTAATAGACTTAGTCTTTTGATTTGTGAAAATCTTTGCAAGCAGACAAGCCTTGTTTCTTTGCTTGATAAAACTATTTAAAAAAATTCCCAAGAGCAAAGGACCAATTCTGTTTTCATCATACTGTGAATTATTTTTAGAGTCTTGAAAGAGCCACTGTAAACCAAGCTAAGGTCAGTATTCCATAGACAAGTGTAGGGAATGAGGGCCTGTAATGACCAGTTTTGAGTTGTTACCTGGAATATGCAAGAAAGGGTGTTGTTTTGTTTTTGTTTGTTTGTTTGTTTAATGGCAAGCTTGGTATCTCACAATAGGCCTTTCATGAGCATACCTAGATACACCTGGGAACTCAGGTAGTCATTAAAAATGGGTGGTGTGGGCTGTGGCAGCCCAATTACAGCTCTGCAGCTGCTGTCTAGGAAATCAGTGTCTCTGCAGTGTTCTCCAGAGCTTGGAGCACTTCTGGCTGTCTAATTACAGATTCTCTACTCACAGCAGGGACTTTCAGAAATCGAGAGAGGTCCTGCCTGGCAGTATAGGCTGCAGGATGCAGAGGAGTTGCCGCCCAGCTATAAGACAGGCTTTAGCAGGAATTGGTCTAGTGTTCTGGCTAGAGCATCAGGGTATAGAACTTAACCTCTTAGATGAATTGTCACTGATAGTCCTGGTCAGTGTTAGACTGATCTGTATTCAACTTTAATTTTGCCAGTTTAATTTTTTTTATGTAAGTGAGAGTTTTTTGTCTCCATGTACGTAAGTGCGCCATGTGAGACCAGAGTGACCAGAGAGGTCAGGAGAGAACATTAAATCACCCCGGGACTGGAGTTACACGTTTTGGTTTGTTTTGATTTTTTGAGATAGGGTTTCTCTGTGTTGTTTTGGTGCCTGTCCTGGATCTCGCTCTGTAGACCTGGCTGGCCTTGACTCAGTGATCTGCCTGGCTCTGCCTCCTGAGTGCTGGGATTAAAAGCTTGTGCCACCACCACCCAGCCTACAGATGGTTTTTGAGCTGCCTTGTGGGTGCTGGGAACCAGCCAGGGCTGACTGAAAGCAACAAGTGCTCCTAACTGCTGAACCATCTCTCCAGCCCCATTTGCTAGTTTAACTCTGAACACAGAATTTCTGCTGGTAGATTTTGGGCTTTTGTCCTGTAAGTATTCTCTTCATATAATCAAGATGGAGTGTTTTATTCTTTCCACTGCCATTGGTGGTAGTTCATTTATGGGGCCAGTGATAGCATATGTTTTTCTACCAACCAATATATTAGAACAGATTAGCAGACATTTTGTGTGGCTTATCCAATGCCACACACAATTCCAGCTGCTTTCTTTTTCTTTTTTTGTTTTGTTTTTATTTTTTGAAACAGGATTTCTCTTTGTAACAGCGTGGCTGGCCTTGAACTCACAGAGATCTGCCTGCATCTGCCTCCTGAGGTTAGAAATTAAAGGCGTGTGCCACCGTGCCTGGTTCCAGCTGCTTTTCCAAGGGTAACCAGTTTATTTTCATGGCAGCTTTATGGGAAAAAAAGAGAGACTGAGGCTCTGGCAAAGTATACGCCTGCCCAGAGAGCCACAGATCAAGGGAGTGGTTAACCCAGAGCTTTAGGCTTCAGGAGTCTTCTTCTTTTGCACTTTGCTTGACAGAGTCTCCTTCCCTGTGGTAGAAAACCAGCAATGGCTGTTGTGCTGTACCTTCTTTCTAAGGATCAGATGAGCTTGTGACAGAGCATTAAAGTCAAAAGCTTTGTAGTGCCAGAAAAGGCATACATGTTTCCTGCTTCCTTGCTTGCACCTAAGAACACTGTTTGGACTTTGCGACAAGGTCTCACTATGTTCCCTGGCTGGCCTGCAACTCCATATGTAGACTGGGCTGGCCTAGAACTCAAGAGGTCTATATCTTGCCTGCCCCTGCAGTCTGGAGTGCTAGGACTAAAGATGTGGACCACTACACCCAGCCATATTTGCATTTTAAGAAAACAGGATTCAGTCAGACGCCATCTTCCTTTCCTCACCTCAGGTCTTGTTAGGAACCTACATCTGACAAGTCGTACATCAGATGTAATAAGCTGCTGCTTTTGTTCTTTGGGAACATTGTGGGTTTGGGTGGTACTTGGTGGGGGTAGGTGAGGTCCCTTTGCCCCAAAAAGGACAGCCTTCCGGGGTCAGTGCAAAGAAGGCAGCCTTCTCTCTCACCTTCCTGAACTTCTGATCTTTGTGCAGGTAGAAAGGGAGGCCACAAAGGCCGGGTGAGGCAGTATACAAGCCCTGAGGAGATCGATGCCCAGTTACAGGCTGAGAAGCAGAAGGCCAACGTGAGTACATGTCCGATCCAGTGGTCTATCATGGTGCTTTGCTTCCGGTTCCAGGGGAGGACAGGAAAGGACTACTGTTCTCCAAGAAAAGTCACCACATTGGGGTGGGAAGGGCAGCAGGTGGCAGCTGTGAGCCCTGGAGCAGCCAGTCACAGTCACAAAGGGGCCGTCCTGTGATTGGACCAACGAGAAGAGACTTTGCCCACTTCGCAGCAGTTGCCTTGGTGGTCCCCACTCTTGGTCCTGTATGCCTGCCTTGTAGAGGCTTTCCCTCTACCAGCCACTGTCCATCTACAGCTCTGATCTCCTGTACCTCCCCACTGGTTCCTGGAGCCACACAGGGAGGGCTGTCTGCCAGATTCTACACACACACTGCCTGCCTTCCCACACCCCCGGTGTCTTGTTCATTGCTAGTAGCTTTGTCCAGCATCGCCTCTGCTGTGACTCTTACTGGTGCTGCCTGTCCTCCAGTCCAAGCTGAACTAGTAGTTCCTCTGGGCCCAGGATACCCTGTCTAGTCCGCTGTTATTTGTATCCTCTGCAACACTGAATTTTCACACCTAGATACCCGCTCCCCTGGCCCTGAGAAAGGGAGGGGCCATATCTAGCTGGGGAACTGTGGAGTTCCTGGTATTTACATGGGACCTTGGAAACTGTATGGGTAGGTGTTAAGAGAGGATGGACTTAAGTTTTTTATTGAGGCTTTATTAATTTGGTTTTTGGGACAGGATCTCGCTATGTAGACCAGGCTGGCTTTGCACTCTTGGCAATGCTCCTGCCTCTGTCTCCTGTATGCTGAGATTACAGGCATAAGCCATAATGTCAGCTCTTCCCAGTGGTTTTGTTTTGTTTTTGTTCTTTTTTTAAACTCGAGACAGAAAAGTAGAGGCAGGTAGCCTGCCAAGGTGTGAGCTTGGGCATTTGGTGCTAAAGGGAGTTTGTGGGCAGACATGACCAGGGGAGCATAAAACCAGGAAGGCATGACCAGGAAAGTCACTTTGGCAGCTGCGTGTAGCAGGTACAACTGAGCAGGCACGGTTTTCAGCTCCACACCTGACTCTGACTTGTGAGATCAGCTGCTCCCTGGACTGACCAAGGTAGCTATGAAGGGGATCAGGGTCTTCTGTGGCCTTATCAGGGGCTTCACTGGGCTAGAGGACTGGCCTCTGGTCCCTCATGCTGAGTGACTGGGGTCACAGAGTTAGGTCCCTTGTCATACTTGGCTCAAGCCTCCCAGGGGCTTAATGTGAAGGTCCACAGTCAGAGGGTGGTCATGGGTGTTACATTCCTGGGGGTCTGTTTTGCATTTTTGATTCTGCAGGTTGTCCATTTCTGAAACAGGAAGAAGATGAACAAGAAGAAGGTGGAGATGGCGCTTCGGGTGACCCCAAAAAGGAGAAGAAGTCTCTAGACTCAGATGAGAGTGAAGATGAAGATGATGACTACCAGGTGAGTGTGGGGACTGCAGGCCAAACCCCTGCACTGGGCAGATGAAGCAGGGTCTCACATAACCTAGGCCGCCTAGGAACCCCTGACAATTCTATCGCCACCTCCCAAAGTGCTGGGTTCATGAGCGTGTACCACCCTGCCCAGTTTGTTTTGGTTTTTTAACTGGAGGGGTGTGGATACATACCGTGCTGGCAGATGAAGTCAGAGAACAGCTTTGTGGAGTCGGTTCTCTCCATCCACTTTGATGTAAATTCCAGGGATCAAAGTTAAGATGTCAGGCTCGCCAGGCAAGTTCTTTACCTGCCTCGCTATCACTGGCCCTCTGTTTGTTTTTGTTTTTGTTTTGCTTTGAGTTGGGGTCTCGTATATCCTAACTTGGCCTTAAACTTGCTATATGACTAGTCCTGACCTTGAGCTGGTCCTCTGCTGCCTGTGTGTTAAAGTGACATTACATACCTTCAGTTTTTGAAGACATGTTGATTATCAAAAGCTCTTGGTTTTTTTTTATGTTTTTTTTTTAATTTTAGAATTTAATTTAATTCTACATATCAGCCAAGGATTCCCTTGTTCTCCTCCACCCCCCCCCCCAAAAAAAAAAAAAAACTCTTGTTCTTACAGACTCCTAATCTAATGGGAAAATAAAATACATACAGTGAAAATAAAATAAATGACAGTGCAAATTCAGATTGTGAGAAAGCCTATGAATCAGTCTGATAGAGGATACTTGGAATAACATTGTGCTAGTAAGATGGCTTAAGTCAAGGATGGAGCCAGCCATGCTTAAAAAAAGAGGAACAGATGCTAGGCAGAGCAGTTGAGGTAAGCAGACTAGCAGCTGCAAAGACCCTGGGATAAGAACCAGCTCTGCATGTTTGAAGAGCAGAAATTGGGGGCTGTTGGGGCTCTGAGATAGTGGGCAAGGGTGCCTCTATAGTTACAGAAGGGTGCTGGCTTCACTGCATCAGGGACTGGGCAGGGACAACTGTGGATGTCTTGAAAGTAGGAGAGAAATAACTACATTTGCTTTTTATTTTATGTTTTAAATTGTATTTATTTGGTGAGGGGTTGGGGGTATCACTGTACAAGCATGCCATGGTGCATGTGTGGTCAGACAAGTTGCAGAAATCATGGGTCCTGGTGATCAAACTCAAGTCATTAGGCTTTGTAGCAAGCACCTTTACCCCATCCAGCCTATTATCATCCCAAGGTTTGCTTTTTTATTGTTGTTTGTTTGTTTGTTTGAAACAGTTGAGACTCCTGGCTGGCCTGGAACTCCCAGAGTCCTGCCTGCCTCTGCCTCCCAAATCCTGAAATTAAAGGTGTGTGCCACCACCACCACCCAGCTTACAGCTTACTTTTTAAAGGTCAGTGGTTTTGGCTTTTCTAGGGAACAGAGGCTAAGGTATTGTAGAATGCAGGAGAAAGCATCTCATGGCTTGTTCTTTAGTGATTGGCAGTAGCAGGGTTAGAAGAGTGTATGGAGTCCACCTATACTTTGGACATGCTGAAGGGAGGAAAGATCAGGTTGTGTGAGAGCAGTTCTCAAGCCAAGCTATCATGGATGGTTGTTGGCATGTTATAGAAGGAGGGAAGTTGGATGTAGGCTGTGGAACTCTGGAGTGCTCGGATAATCAGCATTTGGAAGCTCTTTCCTGGTCACTTCGAGGAGAAAAACTAGTTTTGACAAAGCTTGAGATTAAGCAAACCTACTGTAAAACTGTTTCGTTTCTTCTTGGGTCTCACCAGATAGGATGACTTAGCTCCTGAAGCCTGTGATCCAAGAAGCACCTTCATCCTGGGGTCATATTTCCCACTCAAAGCTGAGGTGGGTGGGAATTGCAACACCATGGCTCACCCTACCCAAGGAGCCATGAGGTCATTATAGGGAAAATCAGTCTTAGGATTCTATGGGAAGCTGCTTCTGAAGACAGATTGAAATGGGGGCAGTTCTGCTCTGTTGATCGTGGGCAAGTTACTGAAGCCTGAGCTGCCAGTCTTGCTGGGGCCTGACACAGGTTGGACTCTCATAGTATACACTCATTTTCCTTGCCCTTCCCAGACTGGTAAGATACTCCAAAGTACTGTCCCCATCCTGATGGGCTCTTGGGAGGTGGTGGGCTGGCCTCCTGAGGCACCCCAAGACCTAACCTCTAACCTATTCCTGCTCTATCCTAGCAAAAGCGAAAAGGTGTGGAAGGGCTCATTGACATTGAGAACCCCAACCGGGTGGCACAGACAACCAAAAAGGTCACACAACTGGATCTGGATGGGCCAAAGGAACTTTCAAGGAGAGAACGGTAATACCTCCTGGGTGAACCTGCAACCTAAGCACACAGACTAGGGCCCCAGAGCAGTCACTCTGTCTTCTAGCCACACCTACAGCCTCATTGACTTAACGGGACTAGACGACCTCGTGCCCTTTTAATAGACTGAAAGCTGCTAGGATTCCAGCCTAGCACCTTGTGCAAGTCCCAAGATAGCTAAAGAACAGGTCTCCAAACGCTGCGGAGAAGGGGTTTGGGTGTCACTGGGGCTGTTTCTGTACCCCTCCGTTAGTTTCCTTTTTGTGACAGCAGGCTGGGCTGTCCTTCCCAGAGTAGAAGGGCTCTAGGGTTCTGCCACTTCACTGAGAAGCCATGGATAAGTCACTGTCCTCTTTGGGCCTCAAGTCAAAACGTCCCATCTCTGCCCAACAGAGATGCAGAAATGATGATCATGAAAGCCAGCACCCTGCCAATACTTGGTCTTCACTGAGGGGGTCCTACAAAACCTTGAAGCAGCCTTGGTTAGTCCTGAATAACCAAGAGACGTCTCAGTCTAGCACATCCCTGTCAGGGTGGATCTGCTGGCCAATAGTGCTATCTCCACACCTCAATAGTAGGTGTCTTGTCTAGTCTCCTGAGTGTAATATTTCCTCATCAAGCCCTTGCTGGCTGAGTTTCGCATCCATCCTCTTGAAGCAGGCCCCCATGCTTTGCTTCCTATTACTGCCCAGCCTTGTGGACTGGGAAGGGCCTCCAGAAAGCCCCTCTACTGCTCCTGCCAGGCAAGCCTCTTTCCTCCTTTGCCATTTGGGTCCTCTAAGGTTTCAGTGGAAATGGAGCCCTTTGCTCTCACATCCTAGACAGCCCTCCTAGTCGGAATCACATAGGGAAACTGATGGCCCTTCCTATTCTCTATTTAGACAGGTGATTACTAGCCATACCCTTGTCCCATGGGATCCTGCTTTTATTCTCACACCCCTCCTGAAGGGGCTCACCTGGTTGGGAGGTACATGTGAACTACTGTAAGAAGGTACCCTGAAGTCAGGTTGTGTCTCTTTCCCATCACTTATGGCTTTCATTCCCTGCCTAGTACCTTCTTCATTATGATCATCTTCTCTGGAACACAGTGCATTTGGTTTTGAGTTCCACGTGAAGTTTTCAGGCAGCAACCTTGTCCCTGCAACCAGACACTGTCCCCTCTTGTGCCAAAGTTCTCATGGTGGTTTCTCTCCTGGGAGCATTCCCTCTCCTTGTTTGTTTGAGGGTATCCACTAAAAGACACTTGGAACTAGCACCCCCCTCTCAGCTGGAGTGTCCTTTCCCTTTGCACTTCGTGCTTACTCCCATGTCTAGCCCCGTGACACCATTTTATCCAAACAGAGAAGAAATCGAGAAGCAAAAAGCAAAAGAGCGCTACATGAAGATGCATTTGGCTGGGAAGACAGAGCAGGCCAAGGCTGATCTTGCCCGGCTGGCAATCATCCGGAAACAACGGGAGGAGGCAGCAAGAAAGAAAGAAGAGGAGAGGAAAGGTAGGTCTGTTGGCCCGGGTACAGTTAGTTAACTGACTGGTTCTGGGCAGGACCCTGAAGCCTGTCTGTGAGGTGGGAGGGGCTGAGGAAGGACAGCTACCTCATCACCCATGTCAGCCAGTAAAGCCTTGCCATCGCTGGGGAGATGCTCTTGCCCACCGTCATGGAGTAGATGAGGGTTAGGATCAGTAGAGCACCTTCTAATAGCCACAGACTCCAGCAACAGGAGGCCTTTGAGGTTCAGGTCTGTGGAAGGGGCTGCACCTGGAGTTCTGCCATCCTTCCAGGGGCTTGAGATGGTAGAGCTGTATATAAAAGGTGCTGGGCATCATATCTGTGTCCACTCCTCACCCTCCCTCTGGGCATCTAAAGGTGATCCAGGTTCTCACAGGCCTGGGCATGTCTAGTGTAGAGCACTTTACTTGAGACCTTCCATGGGAAAAGGGGCATAGGTGGCTATGAGAGCCCTCTGCTCACTTTCCTATTTACTGAAATCTGAGGAAGCTGAGACCTGGAACTGAGAACTCACTGGGGCATCCATCCCTTTCCTAAGCTTAGTTATCCGAACTCATTTATATGAGGAAACAGACCTGAAACTGAGAACTCACTGGGGCATCCATCCCCTTCCTGAGCTTAGTTATCCGAACTCATTTATATGAGGAAACAGACCTGGAACTGAGAACTCACTGGGGCATCCATCCCCTTCCTGAGCTTAGTTATCCGAACTCATTTATATGAGGAAACAGACCTGGAACTGAGAACTCACTGGGGCATCCATCCCCTTCCTGAGCTTAGTTATCCGAACTCATTTGGCTTCCCATACTCTAAGCAAGAAAGGACTTGATACGTGGCTAGGTATTGTTGCTGACTTGAGACATTAGACTTCAGAGTACAGAGAGAGGTTGGAACTGCAGGGTTCTGCCAGGGACGCCACAAGTTCCCAGTAGCCACCACACTGTGAGTTGGTGGGCCTGAATGGACAGGCAGCTTTTGACACGGTGGTGACAGTCACTCAGGCATAGTGGGAACATCTGGAGACCTGGGCCTTGTGGCCTCAGCAGAAATCCTCTCCCTTGAGTGACAGTCTGGATCCTTCTTGGCTCTCTTCCTATCTATTAGCTGAGCCCGTTTGCACAAAATGTTTTCTAAGGCCTTGGTCCTGAAGTCCTGTGATTCAGAGGGATGTGGGAGGTGTTTTTGCTGTGTTCTAACCCCCACCCTTCCCTTCCAACCCCTCAGCAAAAGATGACGCAACTTTGTCAGGAAAACGAATGCAGTCACTCTCCCTGAATAAGTAAGCTGGCCTGTGGGAGGAGATGCCGAGGAACTGGGCCATGTCTCCAGGACCTCTGCCGTGTCTCACCTACCCTGTGCCCTGGCGCCGCTGCAGCAGCCCCTCATGGCCAGGAGCCCCTATGGCCTGGGGCCTCCTCTTCATCTTGGCACAGAAATCATTCAGGGGACGTGGGGGGGCTGGGGGGAGGGGCAGCTGCTATCTTTGAGACAGAAAGATGCAGGACAGCATTTCATACATAACCATTCGAATGTTTTTGCTGTTTTTAGAATTTGGAACCCTGGTTGGGGGCTGCCTGGGAAGTGGGGTAAAGAGATTCCATTTGTCCAGTAGACTGCACGTTGGGGGTGGGGGGATAGTGCCAGTAGGCAGCTGGTGTGGGAGTTGATGACAACCAGCCCAGATCGTTGTCTGGGTGCTCACTCAGAGGGGCTGTCAGGAAGCCTGTGCCCCTAAGGGTCCAAGGTTTGTGCCTGGCCAGTTCCGTCCAATGAGGCCTCTCCTCTCTGACCTGCTCTGCCCCTTTCCCACCCACCTGGTCAGGGCTAGTGGCCATTTTTAACCCTACCCATTGATCATTTCAAGAAACTTCTGGTTACTGTGCATCACCCAGACAAGACATGCTCCTAAAATTCAACTTGTATATTTGGCAGATTAAACAACATTATCGTAATCCTTGTTTGGCAATTCATCTTCTGGCTGCTTTACCCTAATTTTGTTCATGGCAGGTACCATCAGGGTTCAGTGCACACACCTACCTGGGAAAACACTATCAGGCTTTTGCACAAAGCAAGATGCAGAGCCTAGATGTCAGTATCAGCAGAGTGAGACTTAGGGCCAGTACTCAACCTGCAGCAGACCAGAGCAATACTGAGCTTCCCCTGTGGGCCTCCAGGTGCTGCCTGCCTGTCATATCCTAATCCGCTGCTAGAAGTCTCTAAAAGGTAATGGCCAGCGCTCACCAGTCTGAGCTGTCCACTCAGTCCTTAACATTGTGGCAGTTGAAGAAGCAGACCTAGCACAGCCAGTGAGTTACTTGTGTGTTCAGGACCAGTGAAAGGGTCCTGTCCTGGCCCCGGCCCCATCTGAGCTCTGAGAGGGGATGCTTCACCTGAGTGGCATTGTCCTTTGTGCATCCTCAGAGATCGAAGAGCTGGGGGCGGGGGGGGGGGGGGGGGGGGGGAGGGTGGTGTCTGTGGATGTGTCGGGGCACAAATAGGGGTGGTACGGTTGCCAGAGGATCAAGCATAATGATGGCAGAGATGACACCCAGTCTATTTTCTAGTGACCTCTACCACATGCCCTTGGGCCTGACCCCAATTGATGGTCTCTGGAGGGATCCTGCAGCTGCCCAGATTCAAGATTGGCTCCCAAATAAAGTCTCCTTCAGGGTGGAAGAAGGTGGTAGCTATTTAGCAATGCCTTCTTGCTGGTTTAGGACTGAGTAGTAAAAAGGTAGTGTATCTTTTGAGCTGAAAGGCCAGCCTGGTCTACAGAGTGAGATCCAGGACAGCCAGGGTTACACAAACCCTGTCTCCAAAAAAATATATATATATATAGTTTATAACATTTGGGGGTGACTGGCAGGGTTCCTGCTTGAGGCCCCCAGCACCAAACCAAAGTGTACTGCTTGGGTTGGAGGGAGAGTGTGATTGGGGATTGTTGGGGTCCTTTTACACATCTGAAGGCCTGACTGTCAGAAACTCTGAGACCTGGGCTGAGTAATGGAAGCTTTTATGCCTTGGTGCTGTCTGCTAGAGTGATTTGTCTTACAGAAGGATGGTTTTCATCCTTGATGGAATTTTGTCAGCTCAGATGCTGTGTAAAAAAGGTGACCAAAAACATGTGACAAAAGGCCGTAGGCTAAAATAGAAATAGGGGATTGTACAGAAACCAATGAACATTTACCAGAATTCAGCTGCCCACATCAGATTGGAGAAATGAGAGATTTCCACTATGGTCCAGAGCAGTGTGTACCCCGTTTGTGTTGGAATCACACCACTTAATAAGTAACCTGAAGCGTAGTTGGGAGAGAAGGTCCCCTGTACTGAGGGTCAGTTTTGTTTCCAGCAGCCCACACAGCAACTAGCTTCTCTGAGACACAGGCAGGCCTGTCCGCAGATGGCATTTATTACCCCATATTCTGAAGCGATTCATGACCAGCATTGTGCTTGGGGGCTTTTTCTTCTGTTCTTTCTTTTTTAAGCAGTAAGTGAAAGCATTTCTTTAAAAGGCACATTTTCCTTAAATAGGTAGGAAAGTTCCCACCTGTCTCCTCCCTTCTTGGGGAGCAGCCCCGTACTGGCACCCTAGAAGCATGCAGCAAAGCAGCCCTTGGCTTCCCCAGCGCTTTTCCCTCTTTCCCAGCATCTGGGATGAGGGTGGCACTCCACAGCTCATTTGATCTTCAGGTCCTTCAAGGCTGACTCCAAGCTCTGCAAGTAGAGAATGGACAGGTTGGTTCTCCACTGTCCTGTAGACGCCTCACACCCATCTCAGCCCCAGCACAAAGGAGGGCGGAGTTTGAATCCCAACAGAAAGGCATGCAAACCCACCCAAAGGTCAAGAGATGATCCCTATCCCAGGCCCCAGGGCAGCTGCTAAGAAAAGGGGGAGGGGGTGAGGGGGGGGGGGCAGCTTCACCTTCACATCCCAGATGCTCATGCCACCATCCATGCCTGTAGTGCAGAACTGCGAGCACTTGGCCTTGCCCCCGCTGAGCACCGAGATTTGACTGTAGGGAGATTGGGTTTAGAGGCCAAGCTTGCTGGCCATGAGCTCCCAGACCCATTCCCATGAAGAATACCAAGATGAGGTAGGACCAGCCAGGGAACAAGGCTTGGAGGAACAGTGTGTCAGGTGAGGGAAACAGTCCTGGCCAGAGAACAAGACCCTTGAAGCCTAGGCAAGGACAGGCCTGAGTGTGGGGAATGCAGAGTGCCACTAGTGTGGTGAGCTGGAGGGAGGGGGGGGCTAGAAATGGGTATGGGAGGACACTGTGCCTGGTAGTGAACAACCTTGAAAGCTAGGCTTGGATGTTGGCTCAAAGGATCAGCAAAATCCCTGCTTCCTAGTATGTTTCAGGGTGGACCCCTGCAGCTGGTAGCTTTGGGGTTTTGGAGGGTCTACCACACTTGAATCTAGCAAGAGACCCACTCCCAAGAAGCCCACCAGTCACTCTCCTGTATCCTAGAGGCCCCGCCATGCCTTAGGCATGCCCCAGTCAGCCACATAGGTAGAGCCAGGCTGACTGCGGCCTGGAAGTGGGCCTGCTTCCTCTAGTCCCCCCTCCAGCACCATGCCATTTCACGCCCCCTCCCCCTGGCTCCCACTCCAGCCCTCTGAAGTGGTTCTTGGTTGTTTGCAGAAGCACCTGACACTGTTCTTGTGCAGTGAGTCCAGGCCGGCGCCCGTGGCTGCACCACCCTCAGAGCTGGCCTTCTTGTCGAGGTTCTGGAAGCGTTCTCGGGCTGTCAGGCCACGCTGGGAGCTCTGCTTGGGCACATCCAGCCGACCACCAAAGCTCAGTGTCCCCACAGAACTGTCATAGGTAAACAGCACGGGGAAGCAGTCGTGGCCCTGAGGAGGGACAGGAGTACCACTGAAGCATCATTTGAGGTAGGGACTCTAAAATGGAAACTGAGGCTTGAGGTGAGACATGGAGATGAGGGCCTCTGGCAGCTACTGAGGGCTACCAGGAGACAGATGCCCTAGCTGGGGGATACACCAGGACCCAGAGAGAGAGGGACTTCAGGGGTATCAAGCAGGCAGATAAGAAGGCTGCCCTCCCCACCACCATTCAAGGCCAGCATCTACTTGATGCGTGTCTGGGACCCTTCCCTTGAGCAGACCTCCATTCCAGCTGGGTGATCCGCCAGGGAGAAAACAAGCCTCCATATTAATGGAATAGTGGACAGATGGGACAGTAGCTTTTGGGACACTTAGTGACTCTGAGTCCATTCCCACAGGCCTGCCTCTAAAAAATCTGGTGGGTGTGCATGTGCAGGTGCCATGGGTGCATGTGGAGGTCAGAGGGCAACCTGTGAGAGTTGGTTCTCTCCTTTCACCATGTGGGACCCAGGAATTGAACTCAGAGTCATCAGGGTGAACAGCAAGTGCTTTTACTCCCAGAGTGACCTCGCAGGCCTCATTAGGTATAGTCTTGTCATCTGCACTGGCCGATGTAAGCAAAGATGTTAGGGCACAATTCTAGAACGACTCTTCTACACTCAAGACAGCTGGAGAAGCACTGGAAATGAAGCCTCCTTCAGAGTCCCCTCCCTCACAACACCCACACTGGATAGACGTGCAAGCAAAAACGTGTACAATCCCAGGTATTCAAGAAGCTAAGGCAGGAGGATTATAAATTGGAGGTTGGCCTGGGTTACAGAATGAATTAAAGGCCAGCCTGAAGAACTCAGAGGGAAAAGGGAAGACTAGCCTAGGCCACACAGTGAGACCCTGTCAAAAATACCCTTGTGTCGTGCCGTACACAGCTGGGAAATTTTGTTACTACAGCATACCCAAACTATTGTGCATAAAAGCACAATAAAAAGCAGGAGAGGGGCTGGGCAGTGGTGGCGCACGCCTTTAATCCCAGCACTTGGGAGGCAGTGCCAGGCGGATCTCTGTGAGTTCAAGGCTAGCCTGGTCTACAGAGCGAGATCCAGAACAGGCACCAAAACTACAGGGAGAAACCCAGTCTCGAAAAACCAAAAAAAAAAAAAAAAAAAACAGGAGAGGAGAGGGAGGGAGGAAGGGATGAGTGAAAAGAGACTACTTACTGGCCCCTGCCTTTGCATCCCCAAAGGCCACTTACCGCTGCCACTAGACTATTTTCTGTGATGAAGGTGACAGCCAGGAGTGGCAAGGTTTCAGAGGCCAGGGTTGCAACGCTGGAAGAGAAAGTGTGTCAGCCATGCTGTCCCCCGCCCCTGCTCTGGGCTTCAGTTGTGGCTGCCCGCCCCACAGCCTGTTCCCAAACTCACGCCATCTTCTTGTCAGCGTCCACCAGGCACACTGTGCTGTCGTGGCTGACCCAAGCCACTCGGCTCCCACTGGCCGAGAAGCAGACTCCATGCACCCAGCCACAACTGCTGCTCGACTCGAACATCAGCTCCCCAAAGGGCATCTTCGAGCCCCACGGTGTGGGGGCTGGCCGCTCCTCCACCTCCTTGATATAGGCAGAGAAGATCCTGTAGAGGAAAACAGGGGCCTGAGAAGGGGATCCTCCCCCAAGTCAGCCAAACGCACTGAGCCTGTGGGCCAGGATGGGAGGCCTCCTGATCAGAGTCCTGTGGCCTGGAACCCACGGGACCCTAACCTTAAAGCTGTCCATAACTTCATGGCTCCAGGGGGTGTCCCAGTCCCTGCCAGGCTAGACATGGACAGCCAGTGACTAGAACAGCTCTTGTGCTCCAATTCTGCCCTCTCCTCTTGGCCCCACAACACTATTCCCACACACATTAAACTCTTCCTGACCCACCTGTTTCACACCTATAATAGAGGATGGTAAGTTTGAGGATAGCCTGGGGTATACAGCAAGACACTGTCTCATGAAAACAAAAGCGGGTAGGACCAACCTAGCAACCCAAAGCCTCGGGGGACACCACATTCTCTGGGCCCAGGATTAAGAAAGGGGCCTTTGGTGCCTATAGTTTCCCATGTGAGAATTCACAGACTTGGGGAAGGGGCAATGTCTGCCTAGAGCTGGGAGGAATTTGGGCTCACTGGCCAAGAGAGGTTTCTAGGTCCAGAAGTGAAAAATAACAAAGTGAGTTTTGTTGAGGTCATCAGTCATTCAAATCTTAGTAGGAATAAGTACACACCATTCATTCTTCAGTAGAAATCAGGACAGCTGTAGTGGGGGAGGCAGGGGAGGAGGATTTGGGGAGACCTTGCTGACATTCAAGAGATGGAAAAAGGACACATCTTGCTAAGATTCCATCCTGGGGTGCTAGAAGGCCATGATGGTGATCATGTGCAGAGCAAACCCTGTCTGATGCCCCAGGAACCCCAGGTCACCTTGCTGGTAGCATATCAGGAGTTGGTTTGGAAGGAGGGGCTTGGGGTTCTTCCCCCGCCCTCCAGTCTCTGCTGTTGGTTGGCTAGGGTTCCCCCTGGTGGATGGCCAGCTCACCTGCACTTGAAGTCACAGGAGCCTGCTGCCAGGAGCACGTTGTTGGGGTGCCAGTCGAGGCTGAGGACAGTGGAGCGGATGGGCTTCTTGATGTGCTTGCACACCCACCTACACACATGGGTGGAAAAGGCAGGCAGGTGGGTAACGGACGGCAGTGTCCTGGGGGACAGCCAACTGATGACAGACACTTGAGTGACCACTCCAGGCAGCGATGTGCTGGGTTCCTTCTGAGGTGAGAACTTGTCACCTTGTCACCACCAACCACATAAGATCACATGGTTCTAAAAGGCTAGGGTAGAATTTGAATTCTGGTTTTCTAGACTCAAAACTGTCCTTGTCTTCCAACACTGGCTGGGACAGGCCATCTGGTGCACACAAATACTAGAGAATCGAATTCAAGGGTAGCCTTAACTACATAGCAAGATCTTGTCTCAAAAAAAAAAAAAAAAAAAAAAAAAAAAAAAAAAACACCAAAGCAAAACTAGGGCTGGCAATGTGGTTCGGCAGCAGAGCTCTCATCTAGCATGCAGGAGACCCTAGGTTCAGTTCCCTAGGGCTGGAGATGTAGTTCAACCGGTGGAGTGTTTGCCTAGCATTCATGAAGCCTTACGTTCCATCCCTATCCCTGCAGAAACCAGGCACGGTGGTACACACCTGTCATCCCAGCACTAGGGCAGAGTCAGGAGGATCACAAGTTCAAGGTCACCTTGGCTATACACTGAGCTTGAAGCCACCCTGGGCTGCATTTAGACCCTGTCTTTTTTTTTTTTTTTTTTTTTTTTTGGTTTTTTCAATACGGGGTTTCTCTGTGTAGCTTTGGAGCCTGTCCTAGAACTCACTGTGTAGGCCAGGCTGGCCTCGAACTCAGAGATCCACCTGCCTCTGCCTCTGCCTCTGCCTCTGCCTCCCGAGTGCTGTGATTAAAGGCGTGCGCCACCACCGCCCGGCTAGACCCTGTCTTTTAAAAAGTGTGGCTGGGTGTTTGTCAGTGGCCCCTGGAGTATGATACCTCAGAGACAAGTGGGTGGCAGACCCAGTCCACAGTGCTGCCAGGAAGCTGGTGGCAGTGTGCGCACAGGGCTTGTGTAGCGTCCCCAGAAGTAGCAGTGGCATGGTCTATGTCTCTGATATTACCAAGTCAGAGCTGTGGGACCACAATAAAGAGGACTCACTGCCTCACCAGCAAGGCTCAGAAGACAGATTTCCCCGGAATCATGGGAGCCAGAGTCTCCTCATTTCATTTGCTGTGGTCTGGGACACTGATCTTGCATCCTGTAAGTCTGCAGTCCTGGGCTCCACCAGCACCCCTACCCCCGCTCTGCATTATCCCTCACCCCCCAGCCTTCTCTGACCCCAACCAAGCACCCACCAGTCATTCTCCTGTTCAAAATAACAGATGGAGATGACACGGGAGCCACTGCCCACGGCGAACTTGTTCTCATTGGGGGCCCAGCGCACACAGCGGGCAGCTCGGTTGATCCGCAGGATGACCAGTGTAGGCTTCCACGTGCGGCCCTTCAGCGTCCACACATAGGCATTGCGGTCTGTGCCGCAGGTCACAATGCGGTTACTCTCAGGGGCCCAGTCGATGCCTGCAGGGTTGGGTCAGAGGACACAGGCTAAAGCCACCAAAGCTACAGTGGCCACGCCTAGATGTTTAACTGTGGTGCCCAGTGCCTTGCTCATGCTAACGAGTACTCACTCTATAACTGAGTCAAGCCTCTAGACCCTCACTGGGCAATTTTAGGCAGGTGTTCTACTGTTGAACCACGACCCCTGCTCCGACTTGGGGATTCTAAGCCAGTGCTCTACTGCTGAGCCACATCCCCAACCACTCACTGGCATCCCCCGCCCCTAACAGACACTCCTAAGTGTCAATAATAATGTGCAACAACGTAATCTTTTTACCACCGAAGCCAATTGGACTTTTAATTTTAAAAATTTATTTTGTGTTTATGTGTACTAGTTTGTAGAGGTCAGAGGACAACTTGCAGGAAGTGGTTCTCTTCCTCTGTGTGGGTCCTGGGGATGGAACTCAGGTAAGTTCCTCTATCAGCTGAGTCATCTTTATGGTCAGTCCCTCAGCCAATTTGAAGATGTTTTCACTGCAGCCCAGACTACTCGAGCTAACACAGTGAGTGAGTAGATGGCCCTACCTGGACCTGCTCTGTCCCCGGCCTCCTCTCACGAGGGTGGTCCTGACCCACCTGTCACCTGCCCATTGTGCTCCTTAAGCTCGTGAACCTTGTTCCACTTGGCTCCACTCTTCTCATAGATGTGCACCTCGTGGTTGTTGGGGCAGATGGCGATCTCTGTGGGAGGCAGGCGTCCGTTTAGGAGGCAGCAGCATGGGTGCCCACCCTTCCCACCTCTGCTCTCCACTAGAGCGCTCTTCAAGAGCCAGGCCGTCCTGTCTGAAACCTCTCATGTCCTGCTGGGCCACCCCGTGCCTGTACCCATCACCCTGAATTTTCCCACAGCAATCCCCACCCCAGCCCACAGCTCTAGCAGAAGCCATTCCTGCCCTATCTCCAAGACCTTCATCCTGGCCTGGGGCCTTCCTACCCACGCCTTTAAGTTTTTTACATGTGTTTATTTTGTGCATGTGTGTACATATGGGAGTGCCACAGCCGTGAGTGGAAGTCAGGGCAACTTAGAGTGGTGAGTGCTTCCTTTCCAATATGTGGGTCCTGGAGACCAAACTCACCGGGCTTGGCAAGCAATGCCGAGCCATCTCACCGGCCCATTTTGTTGGTTTTGGGAGATAAGGTCTTGCTGTGTGGCTCAGGCTGGCCTCAAACATATAATCTCCCTGCCTCAGCCTCCTAAGTTTTGGGATGGCAGGTGTGTACTACCATGCCCTGTCCTTTGTGTTTTTCCTCATAACTCCACCACCCACCAGACTGTCCGGGAGGCCCGGGCTGTTAAACCGCCATCCGCCCAACATGCCAACATCCCTTTCTACCCGCCTGGCCTCCCCTGCTCGCTCCTGGGTTCTTCATCCGTCGTCTCCCAGGAGCAAGCACTTAAGCACAGAGACTCAAAGTATGGGGTCTGGCTGCACCCCGCCCCTCACAGCTGTTTCACTGCCCTGTCACCCCAATGTCCCAACTAATCCCAGTTCAGCAGGCCACCTTGCAGAAGTCAGCACTCACGTGTACGGTCCTTGTTCCAGGCATGGCAGCTGATGGGCTCCACGAGGAAGCTGTGGTAGGCCATAGTCACTTGTCTCCTGGACCCAGGGGAGGGGACAGAATGCAGGTCAGCTGTGCCCTGTCTTGGCAGAAAAGCAGCCTGGGTCACCCTAGTCTCCTGACTGGCCAAGCATGTTACAACCTCTCCTTGAGCCCCAGAGTCCCTCATCCCCAAAAAGCGGGTGTCACAGGTGTCCTGGGCTCTAGAGAACAAAAGAAGGGTAGAACAGCTTGGGACTGCAGGCAATGACACTATGTGAGTGGGGACTGGGACCCTGAGCCACCCAGGCCTGTCACTTACCACCTGTGCCTCAGTTTCTTCATAGTGTAGACAGGCAGACAGACACACATGTCATGAAAATTAAACAGTCCTATAATCCACTTCAGACAGAGCCCACCCGTCAGTGCCCTGGTCCTCCCTTCCGGAGCCCCGTGGGTTGAACAAAGCAGGCCAGGCGGTTAAGACAGCTCACATTCTAGGCCTGGTCTCATCAGAGCCACGGCTGGGCTCCCACAGCCTCCACCCCCCCCCCCCCCCCCGACTCAGGTTCACAGGTCTCTGAGGCCAAGGAGGGATGTCCGGGCTCCCCACCAGCCCTGCCTGGCTCAGGAGCTGCCTCTGCTCCCCTGGCTGGCCCCCCCCAGGGCATTCCCCATGCTGCTCCCACATCCTGCCAGATGTCCCTTCCTGGCCACCGCTGTCCATTTTCACGTCTCCGAGATCTTCTCTGTTGTCCCCTCCATTCTCCTCCACCAAGACACCCATCCAAAAATACCACCGAAAGTCACTTCCCCAAACCCTGTTTTGCCCAACCCCTTCCCTCAGCTCCCCAGTCATGAGGTTTCCAGAGTGGGGAGGCATCATGGCACTGTTTGCCAGCCATGTGACCCAGAGCACATCACCTGCTGTCCCTGAACCTCATTTCCTCATCCACACAATGCAACAGTAACCCTGCCCACCCCGCCTGAGGTGGAGAGTGGAGTGAGATGCCAAGGCTGGGCCTGATAGCACATGCCTGCCTGGAATTCCAGCCATGGGAAGAGTAAGTCTGGGTGGTCATGAGTTCAAAGCCACCCTGGGCTACCCAGACCTTGTCTCAGGAAACCAACAGGGCTGGGGATGTAGCTCAGTTGGCAGAGTGCTGGCCTAGCATTCATGAGGACCACATAAACTGGGTGTGGTGGCACAAGCCTAAGAGGCGGAGGTAGGAGAATAATCGTTAAGTTCACAGTCATCCTCAGCACATTCCAGGCTAGTCTGGGCTACAAGCGCTGCTGTCTAGTAACAACAAAAAGATACAGCACGGCTGGTAGGTGATCAGGAAGTGGTCCATCGGTCTAGATGGATGTTTTCAGTGGGTAAAGGCACTTGCCACCAAACCTGATGACCCGAGTTCAATCCCTGGGACCCACATGATGGAAGGGGAGAACCGACTTCCTCGGGTTGTTCTGTAACCTCCACATGCATGCGTGGCACAAGCATGAAGAAATAGTTTTTTAAAGACACGATACAGGAGCCAGCTGACAAGCTATGCTTTTGTTCCACGATATGCATGATGCCCAGCCTCAATTTCCTCATTGAGACACTCTCTCCCTGGCCCTACAAGCTAACCCTGAGCCACATGGGCATACTCCTGCCTCAGGCCCATGCACTAGCTGTTCCCTGAGCCTATAATGCTCTTCACTCAGACACCTACACACACACACACACACACACACACACACACACACACACACACACACACACACGGCTTGGGCCCACACCCTTTGCCATTTCATTCTGAGTTCAGTTGCATCATGGTCCTTCCACTGAGCACTCACTGATAAACCCTGCCCATGGCCGGCCCCACTCTGCTAACCCGGTGAAAACTTCTTGCTTACAGGTACAACAGGGACATTTAGACAGTTCCTGGGTGGCACAGGACACATCTGCCAGCAGAAACCAGGACTATATCTGGCTCCCACACCCAGAATGGTGACCCAGTGGACTCTCAGAAAACCTTTGCTCAGCAAGTGGGTGTGTTCACACCTGGCTCGGGCTAGATGAACGTATTCAAGCTTTGCACACGGGCCAGGTGTCATCTGCAGATGCCATCCACCTTGCTATTTCTGAAATGGAGAACTGCCTGTCTCTGCCTCCTCGGCACTGGCATGACGTGTGTGTGCCACCACACCTAGCCACTTTTTCCCTTTTCTGGTTTTTCAAGACAGAGTTTCTTTGTATAGCCCTGGTTGTCCTGGGCTACAAACTCACAGAGATCCCCCTGCCTCAGTCTCCTGAGTGCGGGGGGATTAAAGGCGTGCGCCACCACGCCCCGCTGTCTTTTGTTGTTGGCTTTAATTATGTGGAAGTGGATGGACACAAGTGGCGCGAAGCCCAAAATGGCCACAAGAGGGCGCCTGATTCCCTGGAACTGGAGTCCCAGGCAGCCGTGGGCCGCCCTACCTGGTTTTGTACTGATGAGCCATCTCTCCCACACCACACCCAGCTTTTTCACAGGGGTTCTGGGGATCAAACTCAGGTCCTCATGCTTGCAAGGCACACTTAGCATACATGGTCTTTCTTTTATAGATCAAGCCATAGCAGCCTTCCCTAGCTCCGAGATCTCTGAGGAGCTAGGCTAAGGGGAGGGACCCGGAAGAACAACCTTGAAGCCCCTCACCTTAGCCTGCAGGCTAGATGGGAATTTCCCTGAGCACTTGTGGGTGGATCTCCCAGCCAGGGCCACCACAGCCAAGAGTTCTCCTGCCTTCCCCTAGAAGAGGCTGGCCAAACTAGGATTCTGACCTGGCCAGTAATTTATATAAACCCTCGCTGATCTTCCCTTTAAAAAAACAGATCGGACAGGCTGGTCTACTGAGCAAGTCCCAGGACAGCCAAGGCTACACAGAAAAACCCTGTCTCAAGAAACAGAAAACTCAGCAGAGGAAACCCGTGGTCAGCCTAATCCATGAAATACATCAGCACAGCAGGGCTAAGCCAAAAGCCACTCCAAAGTCCAGCTGAGCTCTGGTTGGTCCCTAACTCCAGTGGAAGCTGATGCCCATCCTCCCCCATGGCAGTAAGAAGTGCAGGGCTGTAGCCTGCCTCCCCAGTATCGGCCCCATCACTCTCCATGGGTCTGACACTGCCCTCAGCAGCAGGCTCCGTGTGTCCTAGCGGGTAATTTAAGACAACCCGAGGAGCCCGGGCCCCCCGTTTTCTGGAACCTAAGGGTCGTGTAGAGGAGCAGTAAAAAGCTGCTAATGCTAACCACAGGCATAGGGCGACCGAGTAAACGACAGTGTCCATTGGTTGGGCACAGGAGAGCCAGAAACAAATGGTGATAGGGAAGACTCACTTCCCTCTTCTTACAGCTTCTGAAAGCAACCAAAGTGGCAAGACCCCAGACCTACAAGAGGGGTGGGGGAGGCAGTGTCACCCACTGCCTGCCATCCTCCTTGGTGTAAAAAGTACCCAAAAGCTGCATTTGGTGGCCCGTGCACACCTTTAAAACCCAGCACTTGTGACAGAGGCAGGATCTCTGTTTGTTTCAAGGCCAGCCTGGTCTACATAGTGTGTTCCAGGCAAGCCAGGGAGAGGGAGAGAGGGAGAGAGAGAGAGAGAGAGGAGAGGAGAGAGGAGATATCCTGTAGCGGGGGAGGGGAGAAAAAAAAAGGACACAGAAAAATGCGACCAAGAGTGGGGTGTGCTGATACATCCTTAACCGTGGCACTCGAGGCTGAGGAGGGAGGATTGTTACTCACTTCGGTGCTGCTGGGGATGAGATCCAGGGCCTGTAGTCTGTTGCTGAGCTAGACCCTGAGCCCTCTCATCCATCTGTCAAAGGAGGTGGGGAGGGAGGGGGGGGCCATGAGACTGCTCCTACTCTATTACTGCCCTGGAAACTGGGAGAGTCTGGAGGAGTGTGGATTAAACTTCCGGTCTGGCTCCACGCTATCTCCTGCCAGCACGAGACCAGGCCTCTCCGTTCTCCCAGGAGCACTGCCCACACAGTGCTAGCAGACCCAGTGCTGGCTAGGGCAAGGGAGGCACAGTGGCATGGCATCCTGAGGAAGGGTCTGTTTCGCTCTGAATCCCTGCCAGTGGCACTCAGTAGTGCTTTGGGTCTTCAAAGTGAGTTGTTTTTATCCTGAGGATGCCCAAGAACATGAACTAGGGTGTTGACAGGACCTTAAGTTTCTTAGACATGAATTTTTCATTTTTTTTGTTGGTTTTTTTGTTTTGTTTTGTTTTTGTGTTTTTGAGACAAAGTTTCTCTGTGTAGCCCTGGCTGTCCTGAAACTCACTCTGTAGACCAGGCTGGCCTCAAACTCAGAGATCTGCCTGGCTCCACCTCCCAAATCCTGGGATTAAAGGTATGTGCCACTGTTGAGCTAGACATGAATACTTGAACTGTGCTTGGTAGCACACACCAGTAATCCCTTGCACTCTAGAGGCTAAGGCAGGAGGATTGTGAATTTGAGGTCATCTTCAGGTACATATGAAACTGATTTTTCCCCCTTCACAGTATTGGGGATGGAACCCAAAGTCTTGTGCATTCTAGGTAAGTGTTCTAACTGGGAGCCACACCCCAGCCCCTCACTGGGGGACTCTAGGCAGGTGCTCTACCACTGAGCCACACCCCAGCCCCTCACTGGAGGATTCTAGGCAGGTGCTCTACCACTGACCACACCCCAGCCCCTCACTGGGGGATTCTAGGCAGGTGTTCTACCACTGAGCCACACCCCCAGCCCTCTAGGAATATTTTTTGACCATTGCTGAATGAATGACTTCTACTTTCTTTTTTGCTATGTGTCTTGAGGGATGGTGAGGCAGAGCACACGCCCTGTTGCATCACAGCAATACATCAACAACTGGGGGGGGGGGGGGAAACGGGCTAGGAACAAATGGTCAGAAAAATCAGAAGCCTTTACCCTAGGACATCTCCTGTGGCTGGAGAAAACTGATGCAGCTCCCCTAAGCCAGCCAGCCAGAGCCCCAGGCTGCTGTGCAGCCAAGGACACTCTTCTAGGTCTTGGGTCTCAAGAGTGCTGGGTTAAAACTCTCCAACAGGGTGTGGTACCACACAGATGCCTGCACTCAGGAGGCTGAGGCTGGAGGATCATGAGTTTGAAGCCAGCTTGGGCTTCATAGTGAGAACCTGACTCAGAAAAATAAATAGAGGCTGGCAAGATGTCTCGGCAGGTAAAAGTGCTTGCTGCCCAGCCTGATGACCTGAGTTTGATCCCCTGGACCCACACAGTGAAAGGAGGGAACCAACTCCTGTAACTTGTCCTCTGACTCCCCCTACACACACACACACACACACACACACACACAAACACACACACAGAAATGCAATAATAAATAAATATAATACTCTAGCTCTCTCCATCCTGGCTGGGTATCCTCCGTCCTAAAAAAACACAGTCTATTGGTCCTTCCTTGCTCAGTTGGCTTTTCTTGGCTCTGTTTCCTTGAATCCAGTTTGGCGGAATTTGAGACTTAAACCAAGCAGGAGTTGCCTACAGCAAGGACCTTGGCTCCACAGGCAATCCAGGAAGTCCCCGCCCAGCTCAGGCCTTGCTCAGAGCAGCCAGCAGCAGTTTCTTTTATATGGTGCTAACCCTTACTCAACTTCCTGGTGTGGGTAGGAGCCTGGGTGGTGTGAGCAGCCCTCAAAATCCCCAGTTCCTCCTCCTCCTCCAGGCTGCTCTTGAAGTCTTACTGAACTAGGCAAAGCCAAATCCAGCAACACAGATTAAAATAATTTTAAAATACTGTAAAACACCAGTTCAAATAATCAAAACAAAACTCCTCCAAAACCCATAAAACTCAGTGCTGGCAGGACTGTGGAGAGATCCTCGGTTGTTCATTTGTTGTGTGTGTTTGAAGGGTGGTGTGCTAACTCACTAATTCCAACAACCCGTGTAAGAGCAAACAGAACATGGGGCTGGAGAGAAGGTGCCGCGATGAAGAACACTCGCTGCTCTCGCAGACAACCTGGGTTCAGCTCTAGCAGCTCACAGCCACCAATACTCAGCTCCAAGGGAATCTGACATTTTTCTGCCATCCCAGGGAGAGAGAGAATGCTCGCGAGGGCGAACACACGCAAACACACACACACACACACACACACACACACACACACCAGTGACTGAGTGGAAAAACCCACATACCACTGGGGGGCTGGAGGGTGTGGCTCATTAGTAGAGCACTTGTCTAACAAGTGTGAGGCCCTGGGACCATGACAAAACACTCTAACCCATACTGAGGTTATTTATTTTTTAAAATGACACAAATGTGTGCTCACCTTTAATCTAAGCCCTGGGAAAGCAGAGGTAAGCTGATCTCTAAGAGCTCGAGGCCAGCCTGGTCTACATAATGAGACCCTGTCTAAAAAGCAAACAAACAAACAAACAAAAAAACCCAAAGCAAAAATGGATCGCCAGAAGTTTCGTTCACACTGAACTTTGCCTTACACTCTTGCGTGCGTGTCCGTGGATGTCAGGGGACAACCTCGGCTATCTTATCCCACCCAATCAGAGCACTAGGATTACAGACATACTTCCAGTTTCTCGTAGATGCTAGAGATTCGAACTCAGGTCTTCATGATTGCTCGGCCAGTGTTTTTATGCACTGCGCCATCTCCCAGCCCCACACATTCTCTTACAATCCAAATCTGTAAATCTGTTTCTTTTTCATTTTGCACGTGAAGAAGTTTAACTTCCCTCAAAGTCACCCGGCAGGGCTGCAGTTTGGGGCCCCACCATCCTACCGCCACGCAAGGCAAGGTTCAACCCGGGTGCAGAAATGAGGTCGGCGTTAGCAGCAGGCAGGCACACTGCCAAGTGTGTTGGCCACATCTGGCCGCTAAGCCTCCGGATCTGGAAGGTCCCCATTTTCCAGGCAAGGCAAGTTGAGCTCCACAGCGACTGGGTGGCTCGCCCCTGTCACCGGCCACGCCGCCCCAGGCTGGAGCTGCCTCGGTGAACAAGCTGTAAGACCAGCACCTGGGCTGACTCCCAGTTTGGGAATCCGGGGGGCCCGATCGGACCTTCCCAGTCCCGAGTGGCCGGCTGGGCTTCTCTCACGCTGCCCGGGGTCCGCTCGCCCCGCACCGCACCGGGTGAGACCCAGAAACCTGAATCCCCTAATCCCGGCGGGGTGGGCATGGTCACTGGGGGATGAGGCGGGGCGGGGGCGCCAGCTCATTTCCCGGTCGCAACAACCCGGAAGGCTGCGGACCAAGCGGGAAGTGACTGGGCGTGGGGCCCTGCACCCGAAGTAACGGGGCGACACCGGGCGCGGTGATCGAAAAGCGGGACCAGAAAAGCGGAAAAAGGGCGCGAGGGCTGGGGCTGTGCCGCCTTGATGGCGTCGAGTGCGCGGGGAATTTCTGCGGTTCCTCCCGCCGCGCCCCGCATCTCCGGAACGCCGCCCCCCAATAGTTCCTCTTCAGTCGCACCCTCGCCGGGAGCCCCATCAGGCCCCCCCATGCACACGGCCCTCCAATCCCCTCTCACCCCCACCCCCCTCACCGTCGAACATAGCTTCAAGTCCCCGGACTTCTAGGTGGCCTCATAGCCCCCCACACCACGCGACCACCCCAGGCCCCTCACCTCGGGGCGCCCCGGCCGCGGACTCTGGACAGTCGACGCGCCGAACCGGCTCTGAGACCCGCGCAGCGCCGCAGCCACTTCCTCGTGGGCGGGGGGCGGGGCCTCCGGGCACAGCCCCGCAGGGACCGGGGGCGGGACCCGGGCGGCCGCGGCCAGATCCCGGGGCCCGCCCACCCCTGGAGGTACGGAGCCGCCGGGACCTCAGTAAAGTCCAGCTCAGCTCAAGATTCGCTTGGAGAGCGCACGTTGTCTCTCCGAACTACTTTCTGCGTGGGGAAACTGAGGCTGGGAGAGAGGGGAGCCCGAGCTCGGGCCACAAAGAATGCAGAGGCTTTGAGGCCACACGCAGGCACCCTGGAACTCAGTGACCCCTGCGGGCCTCTGGCCCCCGCACTCTGGGAGCCACTCCAGACACCCAATTGCAGACCTTGGCGGTAGGCGGCCCCGCCCCCCAGATCCTCAGTGTACCAAAGGAGGCGCGGCCACTCCAGGTGACTTCTTGCTTCTGTCGTCCCACACACTTCGCTCCTGCAAGTCACCCGGGCCGTCTTGAAGCCCGGTGGTGCTCCAGGGTCACCCAGGCCGGTTGTTTCTGAGGTCACTGTGCCCCCCACCCTGTGAGAGAGCCTCCCTAGACTCCCAGCCGTATCCTGTGTCATTAATCCTGGCCTCATTTACACTGAGACCCTGAGCACTTCCTCTAGGGGTGGCTAGCATAGCTAGAGGTGCTTACTATGCTTGTGATGACCCACACCTGAACAGGTTCAAGTTCATCCTTGGCTGCATAGCCAGTTCAAGGCCAGCCTGCATTACAGGACACCCTGCCTCAAAAAACAAACAAATGGGCCAGCGAGATGGCTCAGATGGCAAAGGTGCTTCCCACCAAACCCGAGGACTGGATTGGATCCCAAGAAACCACAGGGAGAAGGAGAGAATAGAGTCATGCAGGTTACCTTCACACATATGCCATAGTGTACTATAGTGTACACACACACACACACACACACACACACACACACGGTAAATCAATATATGTAATATTTTGTTTTTCAAGACAGGGTTTCTCTGTGTTGCCGAGGCTATCCTGGAACTCACTCTGTAGACCAGGCTGGCCCCAAATTCACAGAGATCCATGTGTCTCTGCCTCTGAGTTCTGAGTTCTGGGGTCAAAGGAATGCGCCACCATGTCTGGAGAAATAAAAAAAAAATGTTAGGTTTGGAGTGGTTCCCATAGTCCATGCCCAGTGACTCTATTTTTCTTAGTGTGGTTTGGGATTCAAACTCGGGATCCTACACATTCAGCAAGCATTCTACTATTGAGCTACACCCCCAGTTTTCCCTTTTTACATTGTCTCTTTAAGTGTCTGGGGCTGGACTTGAACTCTGGCAGGCCTTGAATTTGTGATTCTCCTGCCTCCATTCTCTTTGTGCCACCAGACCAAGCTCAGTAAGATTTAGCTCAGATTTTCATGAGTTACTGTTCCTGTCACAGAGGTGCCCTGATCCTGGGTCCCACCTTGCTATTCCTGTAGATTTGTTTCCGTAGCCTCGGCAAGGCCAGGTTTCTTTGGTTTGGCTAGGGAAAAAAAAAAAAAAAAAAAAAAAAAAAAAAAAAAAAACCTGCACCAGCAGCCTTCTTCCCCTGGGACAAGCACTTCCCTGGCTTCCGTTCTGTCCCAGCTCAGCTCTCTAAGAGCCCAGGGTAAAAGCCTGGGGAATGGCCCCAGGAGGCCTTGAGTGATCTGACTCTGTCCTGAACTAGTGACCTGAAATGACCCAGTGTCTTTGGAGGATGAACAAAGTAAAGTCAAGCCACTCTAGATAGTGACCCACTGCCGAGAAGCCCTTTCTGGGTGAGCTGTATGAGTGAAGGGCAGGAGATGAGCCCTCAAAGCAGAGCACAGAGCAAGGCAATCCCACAGAGAAAACCAGAGCTCTGGTCAACTTTGGTCAGCTTGAGCTCAAGCTGCCTTCAGGAGGGTTGAGAAGCATAGACCAATCTCTCTCTCTCTCTCTCTCTCTCTCTCTCTCTCTCTCTCTCTCTCTCTCTCTCTCTCTTTCTCTCTCCTCTCTCTCTCGGGTGGGGAATGGTTGGGTAAGGAACCTAAGGCCTTGCACATGCACTGAGCCACACCCCCAGCCCCTCACTGGGGGATTCTAGGCAGGGGCTCCACCACTGAGCCACACCCCAGCCCCTCACTGGGGGATTCTAGGCAGGGGCTCCACCACTGAGCCACACCCCAGCCCCTCACTGGGGGATTCTAGGCAGGGGCTCTACCACTGAACCACACCCCAGCCCCTGTCTGCTTTGTTAAGTCGGTTTGAGGATTGCTTCTTCCTGTTTTGGAAATGGACCTGATGGGATGAAGAAACAGCACACTGCAGCAGCATGTTCCTGTCACTGGCTCTCCCATCCCACGTGGGATTCACTCAGCACCATCCACACAGCGAAGGAATGATAGATAAAGCAGTGCTAGAAAACTGAATAGAATTCTGGTTCTGCCACTTAAGCCTTCCTCTGCCTCAGTTTCCACATCTGAGAAGTGAGGCTTTCAGGCACTACCTCCGGCCCCTGCCTCATGTAGAGAAATAACTAGACATTCAATGTCTCCTGAAGCCCTCCGCGAGAGGGCCTCCTGCTGGTAGCACTACTGAGATGTGATTGGATCTGGAAGGTGCTGACCCCAACAGTGGGTGAGTCCACTGAGTTCTTAGCCGGATTCATTGCTAGGAGCTCAGACCTGAGAAGAAAGTCCTGGAGAAGTGCCTTGAATCTTAATCTGCTGGCTTGCCCACTCTGCTTCCTACGGCTGTGAGGTGAGCAGCTGGGCTCCACTACACCCTCTGTGGCTGTCACACTCTGGACTGAAGCCATGGGGTAAAGCAGATCGTGTGTGTGTGTGTGTGTGTGTGTGTGTGTGTGTGTGTGTGTGAGAGAGAGAGAGAGAGAGAGAGAGAGAGAGAGAGAGAGAGAGAGAGAGAGAGGAGGTGTCAGCCTCCCTCAGACAGCTTGTGTTTTGAGTTTCTCTTTGGCCTGGAATTCACCGTGTGTGTTAGGTTGGCAGGCCTTTGCACCCCAGGAATGTTTTCACCTCCCAGCAGAGGGTTACAGGTACATGTATGTCACTAAGCCCGCTTATGTCTGTTCATTTTGAGACAGGTTCTCACGTGGCTGACGGGACTCAGAGATCCACCTGCCCCTGCCTCCTGAGTGCTGGGATTAAAGACGCCACCACCATGTCCAGAAAGCTTTTTTATTTAGATTATATATATATAATGGGTGTTTTATATATATATATGTGTGTGTGTGTGTGTGTGTGTGTGTGTGTGTGTGTGTGTGTGTATGTGTTTTGCTTGCATGTATGTGCACCAAATGTATACAGTACACACCAGGGGCAAAGAGGGCATCAGAACTCCTGGAACTGAAGTCACAGATGGTTGTGAGCCAATGAGTGGGTGCTGGGAACCAAACTCAGGTCCTCTGCAAGAGTGGTAAATGTTCTCAACCACTGAGCTCCCCGTGTCTCTTTCTCTTCTAAGACAGGGTCTCTCTACTTAGCCTTGGCTGTTCTGGAACTCATTATGTAGACTAGGCTGGTCTCGAACTCACAGAGATCCGCCTGCCTCTGCCTCTGTGCTGGAATCAAAGGCGTGCGCCACCACATCTGGCCTTTTTTTTTTTTTTTTTTTTAAGCGAGCTCTGGGGCTGGAACTCAGGTCCTTGCAAAACACTCTGCCATCTCCCCAGCCCCTTTCTTCCTTTTGGTCCTAGCCATTAGAAACAGGTGATGCAGATGGCAATGACTCCTGCCAGTTGTCCCATGACCTCCACGTGTGCACTGCAGTGTGCATGCCCCCAGTACAAAATAAATAAAAATACAATAAACACTAACATAGAAAGGAACCATCAGAGTACAAAGCGACAGGCGGCTTGCTCTCTCCCACCCACCCCACCCCACCTTCCACCTCAGTGTCTCAGGCTCGCTGGTGCTGGGGTTACCCTGATGAGTGCATTACAGAGAGGGAGCTGAATGACCTCAAATGAAGCAAGTCTTTGGGGGAGAGGAGCTCAGGGACTCCACCTTGGCCAGCTTTCTGTCTCTTCCAGGAATCTGCACATAGTGCCTTGGGAATGATGATGACCTGCTCTATCTTTTCTGCATCTCTGGTTTCCAAAAACTGCAGCCTCATGCACACTTAGGAAGAGAGAGCCGGGTGGGGCTGGTATAGTATCTTCCATTAGCATGTGCTGGCTCTCAGCCCCACCCCCGCCCACCTTGCTGCCTCCTGGGCACAGCTGACTGGACTGGCCAAGGTAGTGGGAGGCCTTCCCCAGCAGCTCCATGTAACCTCCCTTCTGTTTCAAGGATCAGAACAAGGAGAAAAGGGAAACTTTGGGCCACCCAAGGCCAAAGGTCCAGAGGGGGCATGGCCACCAGCAGCCTCAGCCCACGGCATCCCAGCACAGCTCCTTCTCAGAACAGTCCATTGACAATTGAGAAATTCAAGTCCAGAGTGAAACTCTTCAAGGTGTTCCTTACAAAGGTCCTGGTGTGGTGGTGAGCACCTGTAACCCCAGCACTCAGGAGGCTGATGCAGGAAGATGCCTGGCCATGCACAGTGGTTACTGCTGGGGTCCTGGGGTCCTGGTTATTGACTCCCCTCCATGCACATGAGTTTGATCAGCCCTAAAGTGCAAGGGGAACAGCAACTCCACAGAGGTCTTGTGCGTAGTCAGCACCTACCTTGGTATATTCAAGTACAGAAGCCTATGTTGACAGGAGCTCCTGACGTCAGGGGCAGAGAGGACACTGTAACGGGTTGATCAAGGCAGGGCCACCAGGCCAGGACCCAGTTGCTGCCACCACACCCTCTTGGAGATAATAAGGTTTCCCATTTGTCATCAAAAGGGCCACTTTCGTGGGCAGTGGTGGCGCACGCCTTTAATCCCAACACTCAGGAGGCAGAGCCAGGTGGATCTCTGTGAGTTCGAGGCCAGCCTGGTCTACAGAATGAGATCCAGGACAGGCACCAAAAAACTACACAAAGAAACCCTGTCTCGAAAAAACAAAACAACAAAAAAAGGCCACTTTCTTTGCAAATATCCTAACATCCACTGAGATCTTTGCTAACTAGCCCCCAGTAGAGAGCAAACAGCTGCCCAGAGGCCTGGGGCTGAGGCCCAGCTGGAAGAGTGCTGGCCAGGTGCATAGGGCCCTGGATTCCATCCTCAGCACCACAGGGCAAACCCGTAATCCTAGCACTCTGGAGGTATAAACCAGAGGATCGGTTGTTCAAGGTTATTCTTGCGTGCATAGGGAGTTCCAGGCCAGCCTGGGCTAACTTAGAGATCCTCAGTTGTTCTTTTGTTCTGTGTGTTTGAAGGGCAGTGTGCTAACTAACTCCTAATTCCAACAACTCGTGTAAGAGCAAACAGAACATGGGGCTGGAGAGAAGGTGCCATGATGAAGAACCCAACCCTGTGCCCGTGAGTGCCTGGAACTTGCAATCCTCTGGTCTCAGCCCTTCAGGTGGTGCGATTGTGGGTGAGCACTACATACCTGACTCAGTAACCAGTCCTCTCTGGTTAAAGGTTGCAGAGGACAGTGCAGTTTAAGGAACTGAGATCTAGGGCCTGACCCTAAAAATGACTAACCTAATGAAGATGAGCTGTTCCTCTGCTAACAACAGAAATGGTATAAAGGAAAACAAAACACATTTGCACACTTGGGATCTTTAATTTTTTAGCAGACAACACACACTTCCCTCACCCTTTAAGTTAGTGTGACAATCTTCCATAATAAACTACTTCAAGAGAAGCTTTGGTCAAAAATGGAATGAGATAGCAAAATCAAAACGAAACGGAAGGAAAACGAAAACAAACCCCTGCTGTCTTTAAAACCCACACTTCACCCACAACACCCACACGAACACACGCTAGTTGCTTGATAGTGTGACAGTGTTTCCACGGCCGGCGATCCTCACCACCACGCGAACGGCAGAGTGTGCTCAGCCCCGTCCCGCTCCACATGCTGGATGGCAGAGGCTCCCTCAGCTTCACATTATCCGGAGGCCCTGGATGGAAGACTCCAGGGTCTTGAGAAAGCAGAACACTGGTCAGTCTGAGGATTGCTGCCTGCTCCCTGCACTGCCCGACACACTGCTGTGCTCCTCCCTGTAGGTACACAGGCCCACTGCCCTCATCCTGCACTTTCCAGACCTTGGCTCCAGGGTGGCTCCCCAGGCCTGGACGACTCTGTCCCCAAAAGGCTCACACCACCTCACTCTCTCTTTTTTTTTTTTTTTTTTTTTTTTAACAACAGGGCTTCTCTGTGTAACAGACCTGGAAGTCCTGCAACTGACTATGTAGACTAGGTTGGACTCAAAATCACAGAGACCCACTTTCCTCTGACTACTGAGTGCTGGGATTAAAGACATGCATCACTCTGCACCTTTTTTTAAAGATTCATTTATGAGCCAGGTTGTGTGGCGCACGCCTTTAATCCCAGCACTCGGGAGGCAGAGCCAGGTGGATCTCTGTGAGTTCGAGGTCAGCCTGGTCTACAGAGCTAGATCCAGGACAGATCAAAACTATTCAGAGAAACCCTGTCTAAAAAAACAAAAAACAAAAAACAAACAAACAAACAAAAAGCTGGCCACAAACTCACAGAGATCCACCTGCCTCTGCCTCCCAAGTGCTGGGATTAAAGGTGTGCGCCACCACTGCCCGGCTCATTTATGTACTTTTATGTGTATGTTTGCCTGAATGCATGTATGTGCATACATGTGTGCTTAGTGTCTGTGGGGGTCAGAAGAGGGCACTGGACGCTAGAACTAGAGTTACATTTGGTTGTGAGCTGCCACGTGGGTGCTGGGAAACGAATCCTGAGTCCTAAGCGAGTGGTCTTAACTGCTGAGCCATCACTCCAGACCCCTATACTATTTCTGCACTACCACATACAGTGCGTGTGGTTGTGTTGTGTGATCCGTCTTCTCAGCTCCTTGCACTGTTTGCGGGGAGGTGGGGAGCAAGGTTTTATTCTCTAGCACAGACTGGCATCCAGTTGAAAGCCATTCTTCTCCCCCAGCTTCCCAAGTGTAGGTATTACAGGAGTGAGCTCCATGAACAGTTGTATTTATTAAATAAAGGTGTAAACTATAAAAATATGTCTACACACAGAAGTGTAGGCTGGTGGCCAGCACAGGGCCTGTTTCAACAACGGCATTCCAAGTTTTCTGGAGAACAAATTGATCCAGGAGACATCAACCACCCAATGGGAATGGTGCTCCCCTCATGCTTAGAGATTCGGGACCAACTCTTCTGTCATACACTGTGCTGACACTGTATTTCAAGAAGGAAGATATGTTCCTTTAGGAAAAGTTTGAGCAAAAGCAAGAGTTGATATAAATGGTGGAAACACTTGGAAATCAAGGGCTAGGGCAGTTTGGTGGAAGAGTGCTCTCCTAACAAGTGTGAGGCCCTGGGTTCCATTCCTAACGCTGCAAAAAACAGTACCAAGAAGAAATACCTTAAAATCCCAAATTGTCATGGCTCCATCGATGCCAGTAGTGCAGAATTTCCGACAGTCCTGCTTGTCCACCTCATAAATAGACACCTGACTAAAGAAGCAACATCAAGAGACTGTGAGGTCTGTGATGAAGTGAGCCCAACCCTCACCTACTGTAAGATCCACTAAAGGAGATGAACTCTCTCCACTCCTGAATATTAACACGTCCATCAGCATTGGGCCGTAACAGTAGGAGTCAGGAACTATCCTAAGATAGCTGGGCTATATAGTAAGTTTCAGATTCATCAGGGTTACATAGCGAGACCCTGTCTCAAAATGGGGGGTGGAGAGCCTCACTAGCTTGAGATGTACCTCAGTTGGCAGAGTGTCTGCCTAGAATACATGAGGTCCTGGCTAGATCGCCATTACCACACCAATTGTGTGTGTTGGTACATGCCTATGGCTATGGCACTTAGAAGGCAGACGGTCAGTTTAAGGTCATCCTGAGTAACACAGTAATCCTCTACCCACCTATTCCCCCCCCCACACACACACACACTCCAGCCTATTCAGTGAGTCTGAGACCAACCTAAGCTACATGAAATCCTATGTCAAAAAGAAGGAGGCGGGGCATGGTGCCATGTGTCTTTAATCCTAGCACTCAGGAGGCGGAGGCAATCAGGTATGGGAATTATAGGCCAGCCTGGTCTATCTACAAAACTCCAGGCCAGCCCACATGCTATATAGGTTTTGTGTGTGTATGTGTGTGTGTGTGTGTGTGTGTGTGTGTGTGTGTGTGTGTGTGTCAGGGAAAGACAAAAGTGGAAGGAGAGACGATGGCCTCACGGCATGTGATGGGTTCAAACAGGGCAGGGGGCTCAGGAGTGATGCAGATGTAAAGAATTGTTTTGTATTTTCAGATACATGGCCAGAGCATGACCAAAGCCAACTGGTCCCCAACGAGCCCTTTCCTATCAACCTGCCAGGACAGGCAGGGCACAAGGGCCAGAGCCTTCCCTGCATTTGAAATTCGTTCACTAGGCTGCTGCTGTGGCTCGGTGGTAGAGAACTTGCCTAGCAAGGTCCTGGGTTCAATCCCAAGTCCAAACACCAAAGAATAAATAAAGAAAACGACTCATCCCAATGCCAGGGGCAGGCCGTCACTCCTCCAGACTCTGGCAGAGCCCAGCAGATAAGGAAAACAACCTGTGTGAGCTCATCACGTGGGAACCTTCCAAGACTGCAGACAGCTGCTTCTTTCTCATCTCAGATGTCCAGATCGGAGCCTGCCCCTCAAGGAGACAGTGAACCACAGCACAAGACCACCTCTGGACAGCCTGAGCGGAGGATGGCTTTTACACATATCACTAGTTTTCCACCTAATTTATTGTGTGTGTAGGTCGGAGGACAACTTTTGGGAGTCAGTTCTCTCCTTTGGCCATGTGGGTTCTGGGGGCACACTCAGTCTGTCAGGCTTGGCAGCAAGCGCCTTTATCCAGAGCCCTCTTGCTGGCACTCTTGCCTCAGCCTCCCACGTACAGGACTACAGGCCTGGGCCACCACGCCCAGCACGGACCTAGCTCCCTACACTGGCAGAGTACTAGCCGGCCAGGCCTTCGCTGACAGGAGCCACACTTCTCCTGCGCGCCTCGTGCCAACAGCAGCTCGAAAGGCACAAGGATGAAGTGGTGGCAGCTCACTCTTGTTGGTGAGACAGGGTTTCACCATGCAGCTTGGCTGGCCTGGAATTCCCTATGTAGGTTATGTAGACCAGGCCAGCCTTGAGTTCACAGAGACTCACACATGCCTCTGCCTCCTAAACGGTGGGATTAAAGGCCTGCGCCACCATGTCCAGCCAACTCCCCTCTGTCATAAGCTGAAAATAAGACCTTGGGTGGGAGGCACAAGCTCACTATTGCTCTCATTCCTTCAGGGATGCTGGGGCCTGCAGCACAGAGGGCTTCTGTAAGGAAATGACAAGGAGTGGGCACCTTGGCCAGCCACTTCTCTACAGAAGCCAGTGCCCTGGCTCCAGGTGGCACCTACGTGATGCTGTTCTGGTGCAGCGTCTCCAAGGCTGTGTTGCGGTCCTCAGTTGTGGCTCTCTTGTCCATGTTGCGGAAGCGTTCCATAGCGGACATGTTGCGCTGAATGCTCTGTTTGGGGACGTCTAGCTTGGACACAAAGGTCAAGTAGCCACGGTCGTCATAGTTAAAGAGCATCGGGCAGCAGTCATGGCCCTGAAATGGGAGGTCGGTCAGTCCAGAGGCCCCCTGTCCACCTACCAAGCCCTGCAGAGTGCTCTCCCAGCTAGACTGTATCTCGGACGTGCTCCTGTGCCTGTCACAGAGCATGCATTATTCCTGGCTTGGAGATGCATATGGCAGGCACACTGTGAGGATGAAAGACACTTACGGCGGCCACAACGCTGTTCTCTGAGACGAACGACACACTCAGCAGTGGCAGGAACTCCGTCTTCAGAGTTGAAACCCTGAACACAAGAACACTTGTTACACTAGGGAACCACAGCCCACGGCTTCTTCACAGACAGAGGACAACAAAGGCTCCATTCTCACAGCGGCTTCTGCTGGACCAGCCAATACTTCTCTAAAAGAGCCCCCTGACCTCTCCTTGAAGGAATCTCAAGCATGAGGTGACCCCAAAGTGACATTCAGAAACTGAGGCCTTGAGGCTGGGAATATAACACATGCAAGGCCCTGGTTTGACCCCTAGCACCCTCTATCAATCCATCAAATAAAAGTAAAGAACTGGCTCTGTAGCTTGTGCCCTGGCATTGCTAAGGCGTTATTCATGGCCCCCAAGGAGTCCTTCCTTCTGCCTTTGTCTCACTGAGCTGGATCTGTCCCTCTTGTCCATCCAAGTCCTCAAACCTTGGCTCTGGCTGTCACCCCAGCCTACAATGGCTTTTCCTCTCTTACCTGCCATGGCTCTTCCCATCACTACTGCCAGTAAGCCAGTTCCGGTGCTGGCACTACAGAGACCCTTGCTGGCAGCCATGTCCTGTGAAAGCCACCGTTGTGAGATGAATCTTAAGTCTCAGTCAGCTCACACTCTGTGTGTGTGTGTACAGATGTGTATAACCAGTTGTGGAAGAAAAACACCTGGTGATAACTTAAGGGCACCTCATTTTATGCCATTTTCTTCCTGTGAATGTTGGTACGTGTGGACGTACACTTGATGTCCTGTTCTATCACTTTCCTCCCGTCTGATTCCCTCAGAAAGGCTCTCTCACTGAACCAGAAGTTCAGTGTTTTGCCTTATAGGCTGGCCAGCAAGCTCCCAGAGTCTGCCTGTCTCTGGCCCTCAATGCTGTGGTCACAGGCACGTGGTCATTCCTGACTTTTATGAGGGTGCTGGGGATTTAAACTCAGGTCCTTGTAAGATGACTCTTACCCACTGAGCCACCTCCCCAGACTACAGGATGCATTTCTGAAAGCTCGCTGTGGCAAGCAGTTGGTACACACCTATAACACCAGCATCTGGGAGGCAGAGGCAGGTGGACCTGGAGTGCCAGCCCAGTGTGAGCGCCATAGTGAGCTTGAGGACAGCCTGGGCTAGAGAGACCCTGTCTCAAAACACAGCCACACAACCCATAAAAACAGCTAACTGCTTGTGTCTCAGCAGACCCTTTAATCAAGCAGCTACAGAACCATAGGACTAACATTACCTGAAGCTCATGCTGTGGCGTATTTACGCTAGAGAAGGGGAGGGGTGGAGCGGAGAGAGCTGAAACAGGCAGCTTACTAGTGAGAGTGAGTGTAGAGGAGACACAGAACAGCAACAAGTGCTGAGACCCACAAGTGCCAACAGAACCAGCACTGCCATTAAATACCACTGAAAGAAAAGGAAGACCAGCACAAAAAGACCAAAGGCGAATATGTGTGTGTGTGTGTGTACGTGTGGAGTAACAGGACAACTTGTGGTAGTCAGTATCTTCCTCTATGACGTGGACTCCAGGGATCAAACCCAGGTCACCAGTCACCGTTACCCACTGAACCACCATCTCCCCAGCTTCACGTGTTGGTGTTCTGAGTGTCTTACTATGTAGCCCAAGCTGGCCTCAAACTCGTGCCTCTCCTGCCTCAGCCTCCTGAATGTTGGAATTACAGGCTAGCACCACCATGCCTGGCACATAAAACTACATTTTATGTGGGAGGCTGAGGCAGGAGGATCAGAAGCTTGACACCAGCCCAGGTTACACAGCGAGTTCCAGGCAGTATTTTTAACAAGGGTAACCTTTCACAAAGGAATTCCTATAGTAAATTCAGTTCAGGAGAGAAAATATCACCTCTGCAATGTCATGTTTTGTGCCTATGACACAGAGTGGCCAGTCTGGAGACCATCATAATGAGCTTTCCTCAGCTACCCATGGGGAAGGGCTCACAGCAAAGAGCAAGACTGCTAAGAGTTTTCTAGCACGACAATTAGGGTGTTTGGCCATCCCATCACCAGAGTAGGTCAGTTCGGATTGTCGCTCGACCATTGCCAGCAGTCTGTTGTGGGGGTATCTTTGTGGATTTCTGTGGGCCTCTCTAGCACTTTGTTTCTTCCTATTCTCATGTGGTCTTCATTTACCATGGTCTCCTATTCCTTGTTCTCCCTCTCTGTTTTTGATCCAGCTGGGATCTCCCACTCACCCAAGCTCTCTTTCCCTCCAGTCTGTGGGGAAGGCTTTGCCCTGGAGGAGATTGGAATGGGGGGCGGGCTGGGGGGAAGGTGAGGGGGGCGGGAGGGGGAGAACAAGGGAATCTGTGGCTGATATGTAGAACTGAATTGTATTGCAAAATAAAAATTAAAAAAAAAAAAAAAAGACTGCTAAGAGGAGGACTCCAGGCTTCTTCAAACTTTCACTCCCGTAACTGATAGTGCCTCGAGGCTTCGAGGGTGACAATGAGTCACTGCAGTTCGGGTTCTTCCAGCAGACTCCCCAAACAGCATGAAGGCTGCTTTGTTCTCTGACTGAGTGGAGTAAGGATGGATCACCTATTTTTTGGGTGATGTAAAGGGAAGGAACTGAAGGTGTGCGCATACCAGGTAGGTGCAACAGCCTCAGTCCTGGTTTTTTAAGACGGGGTCTCAGTATGTACGTAACCCAGGCTGCCCTTGAACTCATGATCCTCCTGCCCCTACCTCTTGGGTGCTAGAAGTATAGATGTGAACCACCATGCCTCACTGGAATTTTCCTTCAGGTTGCTGGGTGACCCTGACATTAGGAAACAGTCACAGATTTATCAGTGCTGTCCTCCACACCTAACAGCCATCGTCTTCATCAGAGAAGCTGTGACTACTTTCCAGAGACCCTCAAGGTCAGGCCTGTTGGCACTACCTAACAGGAGGGGGCAGGGTTCCTGGACCCTCACCTGGGGTCCAGCTGCTCTATCCTGTGCCTCTCAGCTAGCTGTATAGAATTCTGCCCTAACTGTAGGTGGTCTAGGGAGAGGCTAGAGTGTATTGAGTATGGGGGGAGGGGATCCATCTACGGCTCTACAGACAAGCCACTGTCCATGGCAGGTGAGACTGTTTAGTGCTGTGTCTCCTTTGGGGTCACCATGCTCTGTGCCTGAGCCCAGGAAGCTCCCTGCCTGGGAAGCTGGACCTCGGAGGGTCATCCTTTGGTCGTCATGTGCACGCTGCCTCACAAGACACAGAATAACCTGGCTATTCCCGAGGCACCCTTGTGAACAGCACAGCAGGAGGGTCTTCAAAGGGACACTACCAGTACTTCCCCAAGAAGTGTTTCTGGAAGGAAGTCCCAACTCCTTAAAGTCTCCCAACAGTCTCCAGGCAGCTGCAGCTGCTGGGGTGTTCAGAAGATGCAGGGAAAGCGGCCTTAGTGTGCTGCTGAGAGCTGCCACCCAATGTCCCACCTTCCACCTGCAGGGCAAATACTCACTGCACACTTTTCGAGGCATCAGCAACGGACACAGTGCTGTCATGGCTGACCCAGGCCAGGCGGCTCCCACTGGCAGAGAAGCTGACCCCATGCACCCAGCCGCCGGTCCCACTGCCACCAAACTCAGACATCAGCTGACCAAAAGGCATCTTGCTGCCCCACGGCGTGCTGGCTGGCTTCTCATCCACCTCTTTGATGTAGGCGGAAAACACTCTGTTGTTCAAAACATAGGAAATGAAGAAAAAAGCAAATGAAAATGTGTGAATATGGGGCTAGAGAGATGGCTCACAGGTTAAGAGCACTGGCTGCTCTTCCAGAAGACCTGAGTTCAATTCCCAGAAACCACATGGTGGCTCATAACTGTCTACAGTGGGATCTGATGCCCTCTTCTGGCCTGCAGGCATACATGCAGACAGAACACTATACATAATAAATAAATAAAACCTTAAAAAAAAGAAAAAGAAAATGTGTGAATATAGAAAAGGGCCACTGGCAGCTACTGGAAGGCAATGCAGAACAGAGGGGATGGCCTAAAAAGGAGCAAAGCATGATGGGCAGATCCACAAGCGGCTGCAGACACAGAAGGGCTGGGCCTGATAAGCACATGTGAGGAGCTGCTGCTGTCGCTCCACACCACTGTACTCAGAGCAGAGCACCCTTCTGCCTCCTACAGCACCAGCCTCAGCACACACAGAGGCCCACAGTCAGGAGAGGAAACTGCCGCTACCCCAAAAGAGCCAGACGTCAACTCACTTAAAGACCGATGAGTTGGTAAGCTGAGCAGTGCACACCTTTAATCTCAGCACTCAGGAGGCAGAGGCAGGAGGATCTCTTCAAGTTCAAGGCCAGTCAGGATTACATAATAAGTCTATGTCTCCCAAAAGGGGGCGGGGGGAGTTGGGGAGCCAGGGAGATGGCCCATCAATGAAGTGCCTGTGAACAAGCATGAGAAGGTAGTTCGGATCCTCATCACCCACATAAAAACTGGGTATGGCAGCGTGCATCTGTAACCCAAGCCCTGAACAGGGCAGAGACAATCCTGGAGGCTCACTAGCCAGGCTGACACAGAAAACACCCAGCGCAGTGAGAGACCCTGTCTCAAAAACTAAGGTGGAGAGAGAGGACAGTAATTAAAGCTGACTCTTGTCTCCACACAGGCACCCACATGCACACACACATACACTACACAGAGATAAATAGATCGGATCTTTAATAGCCGATGTCCTCAGTCTCTTTCCAACTCCGCCTCTCGTTCCCTACGGCTGTATGTAATGAGCTTTAGCCCAGACTTAGGAAGGGGAGGGAAAGAACAGCTGGAATCCGCCTTCCAGTCTCTTCTGACCCCTCTTGTCTTTAGAAAACCTCTAAGCCTGTGTGGTGCAGGCCCTTAACTCCAACCCTTGGGAGGCTAAGGCAGAAGACCAGAAGTCCAAGGTCGCCTAGCTAGGTGGGGGAACTGAACCACAAGACTCCCTAAAGAACTCTGGTCCCCTAAGCCCAACTCCAGATGACAGTGGCGGCTGAGGCTCTGGGCGGGGGGGGGGGGGGGGTTGTAGGCACCTGCCAACACCACCAGACAGTACCATTTTGCCTTGTTTTCCAAGGGAGCTAGGATGACTGGATAAATAACAGATCACAAACTCGTGAACAAAAAGCCCTGAAGACTACCATAACTCCATCTTTTTCTCCTTCATAGGTTTTTCTTTATTTGCAGTGCTAAGGATTGAACACGCCAGGCAAGTGCTCTACCACTGAGCTGCACCTCCAGGCAAACACTCTGCCGCTGAGCCACACCTCCAAGTTCCCAATGAGGGATTCTAGGCAAGCACTCTACCACTGAGCCACACCAGCCCTGGTTTTTGTTTTGTTTTGTAATTAAACGCTGTATTTCTAAATTAATCTTTGGCCAAGTTTTCTGGAAATCTTTCACATAGGTACTGAACGTGGGTGTGTCTCAACTCTGCCACAAAGAGTCAACACAAAACAGTAATTGTTTGCTTTTCCTTTTGCTAAGGGGAAAAAGCCCTGATGAAGAACAACTTTTAATCTTTTTCTTTCTTTCTTTTTCTTTTCTTTTCTTTTTTTTTTTTTGAGACAGAGTTTCTCTGTGTAATAGCATTTGCTATCCTGGAACTCACTAACTCACTCTGTAGCCCAGGCTGGCCTCGAACTCACAGAGCTCCACCTGCCTCTGCCTCCCGAGTGCTGGGATTAAAGGCGTGCGCCACCACGCCTGGCTTGTAGTATGATCCTTAGCTCTCTTAGCAGTGTGGTCATGCTCCCGCTAGCCTGGAACTGTAAAGGACAGTGCAGTAACAGCTGGCAGGACACTGTGCAGTGACATCTGGCTGATCTCAGGCTTCTCTGCAGCCTGCCGTCTGTGGTCTGGGAATGACAGGCTGGCAGGCGTGAAGGTGCACGCTTGTAATTCCAGCACAGGGGAAGGCAAGGGAGGGTGGTGAGCTCCAGACCAACCTGGGCTACACAAGTCCATGTTTCAAACATCTTGTCCCATCAAAAACCGAGGAATAGACTGGAGAGATGGCCCAGGGGTGAAGAGCACTTGCTGCTCTTGCTGCGGAGGACTGGAGCTGGGTTCCCAGCACCTGTATAAGGGGCTCACAACTGCCTGTAACTCTAGCTGCTGAAGAATCTTTCACCTTCTGGCCTCTGCCAGACACACATACATATATGCATACACATACACAAAATAAATCTGTTTTTAAAACACTGAGAACGGCAGGCTGTGAGAGTTAGAGAGACGGACACAGCACGGCTCCCTCCTGACTTGGAACTACTGATGCTGTCTAAAGAGCGCTGGTCCGGCCCACCTGCTGTAGCTCCCGCTCACCCCAGGCCAAGTCCATCATATCCTTTGCTCCTTGTTCTTTTAATCACTGTGCATCAGGTCACTAGCTCACCTGCTTTTTTCTTTCCTCTCTCCCTCCCTCTCTCTCTCCTGAGATGGGGTCTCATATAGCCTAAGCTGGCTTCAAACTCACTATGTAGCTAAGGATGACCACGGACTTCTTCTGATCTCCCTGCCTCCACATCCAGAGTGCTGGGGTCACAGGCGTGCAGCATCATGCCTGGCTTACACAGTGCGGGGGGATGGGACCCAGAGTTTTGTGCAAGCTATGCAAGCACTCTACCTGCTGAGCCACACTCCGCCCTCAGCTCCTTTTCTAGACCCCAAGCTCCCTTCATTATTGAGTTCCTCACAGTGCTGCTGTAGAACCTTGCAAAGAAAGGAACCCTACAGATGTGCCAAAGCCGAACAACGGGCAGCTCAAGTCTCGGTGCTTACTGATCCCCACCTGCATTTGAAGTCACACGAGCCTGCAGCCAGCAAAACATTGTTGGGATGCCAGTCCAAGCTGAGGACTGTGGAGCGAATCGGCTTCTTAATGTGCTTGCTCACCCACCTAAGAAAGAGAAAAACTAGTTTACATTGTCCTTACAAACAAAAACGGCATTTTCCAAGCCACTCCAATAAACTCAATTCAAATCAAAACTACACATTTATAAATGTAGTCTAAATTCTGGAATCCACAAGAAACGTTAGCTACATTTTTTGAAGTAAGTCCTCAAAGTACAATTATTTTTAATGTTCTAATGATTTCTCTGATGTCCTTTGATGTACAGATGTATACTTGAGTCCTTCCTTTTTCTTTTTTTTTTTTTTTTAGTTTTTTTTTGTTTTGTTTTGTTTTTTTTTTTGGTTTTTTTCGAGACAGGGTTTCTCTGTGTAGCTTTGCGCCTTTCCTGGAACTCGCTTTGGAGACCAGGCTGGCCTCGAACTCACAGAGATCCGCCTGCCTCTGCCTCCCAAGTGCTGGGATTAAAGGCGTGCGCCACCACCGCCCGGCTTTTTTTTAGTTTTTTTAAGACAGGGTTTCTCTGTGTAGCCCTGCCTGTCCTGGAACTCACTCTGTAGACCAGGCTGGCCTCGAACTCACAGATATCCGCCTGCCTCTGCCTCCCAAGTGCTGGGATTAAAGGCGTGCACCACCACAGCCCGGCATGTGAGTCCTTTCTTATGGGCTACCTACAAAACACAGCTGCTCCTAATGAAGGGGGTCTATATGCTTGCCCTTTGTTAGTCAGGAGCTCGCTATACAAAGTTCAGACTAATCTTGAACCTGCTATGTAGCTCAGACTTGTCTTAAATTCCTGAATGCTAGGATTACAGGTGTATGCACCCCACCTAGCCTGACGCAACTTCACTAAATCGACAGCTCATTTTCAAAGACCACATCTGAGACCGCAGTACAGTCTAATTTACCTACATAGAGGACAATCTCTTAATGAACACAAAGAGTAAACAGTTACTGTGTTGAAGCTCAGCCAGGAGGAAATGTTTCCTAAGTAAATTAAGAAAAGTCAGGGGCAGGGAAGGGAAGGATGGAAATAGAGGGATGAAGGAAGGGAGGAAGTAACAGAAGAAAGGAAGTAGGAGAATAAGGAAGGGAAGGAGAGGAGAGGAAAAAGGAAGATTAAAAGAAAAGGTGTGGGAATTAAGTCGTGTGCACAGGAGGAACATTTACTCAGGGAGGCGTTCAGAGGGAGAAACCACTCTCTGGCCCAGGAATGGGCCACTGCAGCTAAGCACAGAGCCTCAACAGGGTCCTAAGAGCACAGCCATCCAAGCATGGATCACAGAGAGGAACAAGAGGGCGCAGCACTGCTCACCAGTCGTTTTCAGACTCAAAGTAACAAACAGAGATGAGCCGGGCCCCACTGCCCACAGCAAACTTGTTCTCCAGTGGGGACCACTTCACAAAAGTGGCTGCACGGTTAATCCTCAGGATCAAGGGTAGGCTTCCAGATGCCATCCTTCTGACTCCAGACGTAGGCGTTCCGGTCTGCCCCACAAGTGACGATGCGGTCGCTCTTAGGAGCCCAGTCAATACCTGCAAGTGAGGCCAACGACAAGGGACTGGACATGGGCAACAGCGGCCTGGCTGGTTTCCCCCACGCTTCTCCCTTCTACAGTTATCACACCACACAAAACCAAGGCTGTTCCTCTCCCAGGTGTCTGGGAGGACTCAGGATCCTTAGAAAGTTAGCCAGAACAGAACTGGGGATTTTTGTGTTTTCTTTTGGGACAGGGTGTCAAGAAGTCCAGACTGGCCTGGAATTCACTATGAAGCTGAGGATACTTTTAAACTTCCCATCCTTCTGCCGCCTAGTGGTGGATCATTGGTGCCACCATGTCTAGCTGCTGCTGCTGCTGCTGCTGCTTCTTTTTTTTAAAATCACTTAAGATTTCTATAATGAGGGTGGAGGGAAGTGGGGGGAACTGCAGTCAGGATGTAAAATAAATGAAAAAACTTAATTAATTTAAAAATGATGATAAAAAAGATTTCTATAATAAAATAGTTTTGGGTTTGCTTTGTTTTTGCAAACGTCTTTGCACACGTTCCCGTGTGCCCGTGGAGGCCTGTCATCGGGTGTCTTTCTTAAGCATTGGCCACCTTTATTTATTGAGCAGGATCTCACCAAACTCAAAGCTAATCAGTCCCTGCTAGTCTACCTACTTAGCTTGTGCTGGAGACCCCGACTCTTTCCTTCGGCAGCCTGTCCTGCATTGTGTGGGTGCTGAGGAGGAGACCCCGACTCTTTCCTTCGGCAGCCTGTCCTGCATTGTGTGGGTGCTGAGGAGGAGACCCCGACTCTTTCCTTCGGCAGCCTGTCCTGCATTGTGTGGGTGCTGAGGAGGAGACCCCGACTCTTTCCTTCGGCAGCTTGTCCTGCATTGTGTGAGTGCTGAGGATCTCAACTCCAGTCCTCACACTTCATCCACTCAGCTGTCTTCTCAGTCCATAAAAATAATTTTAAGAAGTAGCTGAGCGGCCAGGTGTGGTGCACATGACTTTAATCCCAGCACACAGCAGGAAGAGACAGGCAGATTTCTATGAGTTCAAGGCCTACTTGCTCTGTATCAAGAGTTCCAGGTCATCCAGGGCATGAAACCTTGTCGTCGTCGCCCCCCCCCAAAAAAAAGTAGTGCGCCGGGCGGTGGTGGCGCACGCCTTTAATCCCAGCACTCGGGAGGCAGAGCTAGGCGGATCTCTGTAGTTCAAGGCCAGCTAGGTCTCCAAAGCGAGTTCCAGGAAAGGCGCAAAGCTACACAGAGAAACCCTGTCTCGAAAAACCAAAAAAAAAAAAAAAAAAAAAAAAAAAAAAAAAAAAAAAAAAAAAAAAAAGTAGTGGTGATCAAGTAGTTACCCCGAGGAATAAACTCAGAGAACACGCCAGAACTCTGCCATATGCTACACTCTCTTCTATGCAGTGCTGACAGGCTTTTCTACAATGTCAGGTCCTCCCACCCCCACCCACCCCGAATATTTATGGTCTGAGAGAACACTGTTAATCCTAGAGTCTGTTAGAGGTATATTCAGACTTTTCCAAGTTCTTCAGATCTAAAAGATGCCATCAGAAAATGGGTCCAAGTTCAAAGGACCTCAAAAGTTATGAATATTTCAAACTTTTTGAGGGGAAGGAGGAAAAGGTACTTTCATCTTTGTCTTTTCTCATGTAAAAGTATTTCCTAATGCTAAAATTCAGACTAAGATGAGTGTCCTTATTCGTAGGCATAAAGCCATTGGTAATGGAACCTAAATGGGCCAAACCTAATAGAAACAACGCCATGGAAAGAATGGCAACCATGCTGGCTTTGATGACGTGACATCGTTAGGAACCCCGATGGGGACGCTGGACACCTTCTCTGTGTCAGTGCAAGTGCATGTGCATGGAGGCCAGAGGTCAACTTTGGGCATCTTCCTCTACTTCATCTTATTTGTTGAAACAGGATCTCTCCCTCCCTGAACCTGAAGCTCACTGTTTCCTTAAGACTGGCTGGCTGGGGATCTGCCTGCTGTGCCCACTTCCCAAGCCCTTGGATTACATGTGCATTCAGCCATGCCTGGCTTTTGGGGGTTTACACTCATGTGTTCATGCTGTAGTGGCAGGTACTTATCTACTGAGCCATCTCTCCAGCCCTAATGCTGAACAACTTCAAAGGATACAGAAGGTTAAAAAAAAAAAAAAAAAAGACAAAAAGTTTTTTGTTTGTTTTCTTATCTGGGCAAGAATATCTTTAAGCTAATCAGTATATGACAGTCTCATGTAGCCCAGGCTGACCTGAAACTTCCTTATATATCTCAGGATGACCTTGAAATCCTGGTCCTCCTGCCTCCACCTTCCAAGTGCTCCACCTCTCAGAAAGAATGACCAAACACAGGAGCAATAGGCAATGAATGGTTCAGTGGTTTCGGGACAGTTTCATACCAAAGACATGTCCTAGACGTATGAGCACATACATACACGCTGAACATGCCTAGATGATGTCAGAGCAAGTTATAGATGGTCTTCTGGGGAAGCAGAGAAGACCACACATAAGAGGACTTCATCCCTTTCCCTAGTCCTGTATCCCTTTTAAGTGTTCTGCTAGAGAAGATATTTCCCGATACAGGAGAATCTGTTAACTGGAGAGGAAGGTAATCTGGGTGTTTGCTACATCACTCCTGCTTCAGTTGTAACAACTCTGATTACAACTATTTAGAGTGTGTGCATGTGGGCCTGTGCTGTCACGGCACACTTCTGAAGGTCAGAGGACAAGTGGTGGGGGTTAGTTCTCTTCTTCCTAGTGGGTCCCCAGGACTGAACTTGTGGCAACAGATGCTTTTACCTTCCAAGGCATCTCACTGGCCTCATTCAGTATTTTGGAAAGCTGTCCTGGCTCCTAAAACAACACAAAGGAAGGCGCGTCCCACAGTAAAAACAGTTAGCCTCAAATTTCCTCGGTGCTCACACTTCACAGGGTCTAGCTCTGGCTTTCCTGGCTCATCCCATGTGCAGAGCAGGTTCATTCAATGCTCTCCATACTCTACCAGAGTACCACTTGGGCCACAAGAAGCATATAATGATTACAATTACTATTTTTCTCTCTCTCAAATTTTCTATAAAGAATAACTTAGCTAGTGCCTTTAATTCCAGGACTCAGGAGGCAGAGGTAGGCAGATCTCTGTAGGTTCAAGACCAACCTGGTCTTTACAGTGAGTTCCAAGACAACCAGGGCTACATAGAGAGACCCTGTCTCAAAGAACCTGAGAAAAAAGGAAGGAAGGAAAGTAGGAAAGAAGGAAGGGAGAAGAAAAGAAAGGAAAGGAAGAGAGAAAACTCGAAATTCAAAGGCCCACTTAATTTGATGAGGCTCTTCACCTACACAGGCGAGCGCTCTGTTTGGAAACAGCACACTGAATCAGCAGCTGCATTACCTGTGATGTGTCCGTTATGTTCCTTCAGCTCATGAGCTTTCATCCACTGGCTCCCATTCTTCTTGTAGATGTGTACTTCGTGATTATTGGGGCTCAGGGCAATCTCTGGGGAAAGAAGTCAGCAAACTGTTAACACTTTGCCGTGCGTTGTTATTATGTACAGCACTGGAGTTTGAACACAGAGAATCATAACTGCAAGGATCTACCTCTGAGTTAGGTCCCAGCCTCTTCTTTTTTTCATAGAGTCTCACTCAGTAGTGCAAGAAAGTTCTGAACTCCTGCATCAGATTTCCAAGTGCTGGGATTTCAGGCATGAGCTACCACAACTAGCCAAAATGCAAAATTTTTGTCCATTATGTTGGTACTCAAAAATTTTTGGCTAAGCATTTCAATTTATGATTTTTCATATTAAGAAAACACAATCTGGGGCTGGAGAGATGGCTCAGAAGTTAAGGGCACTGACTGCTCTTCCAAAGGTCCTGAATTCAATTCTCAGCACCCACATGGTGGCTCACAACCATCTGTAATGAGATCTGGTGTCCTCTTCTGGCCTGTAGGCATACATGCAGGCAGAGCTCTGTATACATAATAAATAAATCAATCTTAAAAAAGAGGAAGAGGAAGAGGAAGAGGAAGAGGAAGAGGAAGAGGAAGAAGAAGAAGAAGAAGAAGAAGAAGAAGAAGAAGAAGAAGAAGAAGAAGGAGAAGAAACAACTCAATCTGAGCCAGGCAGTGGTGGCACTCGCCTTTAATCCCAGCACTCAGGAAGCAGAGGCAGGTGGATCTCTGAGTTCAAGGTCAGCCTGGTCTACAAAGTGAGTTCCAGGACAGCCTGGGCTACACAGAGAAAGCCTGTCTCAAAAAAAAAAAGAAAACTCAATCTGAAATTTGAAATTAGACAAAATGACTAGGGTATTACTCAATATATTACTCAATAAATACCACTGATTTATATAATTTAAAAGGATGAATTTTATATTTTTTCATGAGACTGAATCCTAAAAATGCCTGTATGTGAGACACATACCAAAAGTACTAAAAAAGGGAGCTGGTTAAACAGCACTCGGGAGGCAGAGCCATGCGGATCTCTGAGTTCGAGGCCAACCTGGTATACAGAGTGAGTTCCAGGAAAGGTACAAGGATACACAGAGAAACCTTGTCTCGGAAAAAAAACAAAAACAAAAACGGGGGTGGGGGGGGAGGTGTGTGTGTGTGTGTGTGAGGATGTAGCTCCATGATAAAATATTTGTCTAGTATTGAAGAGACCTTGTGGTCAATGTTGTTACACACATACAGAGAGAAGCAAAATGAGGGGCTGGAGATAGCTCAGATGGTATGTGCTTGCCATATAAGCAGGAGGACCTGAGTTCAATCCTCCAAATCCTTGTAAAAGCTGGGTGTAGCAGCATATGTCTATAACCTCAGTATCGCAGTGGAGGTGGGGCAGAAATAGGACACCTGGAACTCAATGGCCACTGGCAGGCCAGCCTAGCCAAAGTAAAGTGCTCCAAGTTCATTGACAGACCCTGTCTCAAAAAAAGGGTGGTGAGGTGCACCACCTCTGGTCTCCACACGCCCCCCCCCCCAAAGTAGCATAAAATTCAAAGCACACTTACGGGTACGATCCCTATTCCAGGCATGACAGGTGATTGGCTCTAGCAGAAACTGATGCAGAGACATGATTCTTAAGTGTTCTCAAAGGTCAGAAAGCTGTAATAAGCAACAGGAAAGAAAACACCTAAAATGTCATGCTACAAGTGTGTAAGTTGTCGGAGGAACCCAAACTATTTGGGGATAAATACAATACTGACCTCCTATTAGAGAAGACTCAACCTCAAAATGAATCCCGTAACTAGAACCAGCACTGTAACCACCAGTGTAGAATCTATTTTCAAGGGTCATCAACAGACTCTCAAATTACAGGTTAAAGACTGGGACGGAGTGGATGGGATACTCAGTCTCAAAGTACCACTCTACACAGGACTTACTAATTACAATAGAAACATGCCTTCACAAAAAAGAAATCTGGTAGTCATCATCTTGACCAAGTGATCAAACCTGGAACTACATACAGGCACAGAGCAATCTAACCCAACAGTCCTCCTGGAACTTGAAAACAATGATTTAATTTATCATCCACACCAGGATATTTACAAGAACAAAATAGATGGGGTGGAAAGTACTGGGGATATACGTAGCCCAATGGAATAGTGCTTGCCTAGAATGTGGAAGGCCCTGGGTTCAATCCCCATTAAAGAAAGAAGAAGAATGGGGGCTGAAGAGATGGCTCAGCGGTTAGGAGTGCATATTGCTATTACAGCGGACCCGAGTTAAGTCCCAGCACCCACAATGAGCAGCTCACAACCACCTGTAACTCGAGCGCCAGGGGATCTGATATCCCCTTCCGGGCTCCACAGGCACCTGCACTCACAAGGACATACCCCCTGAGACATACAATACAAATAATTTTAAAATGAAAATAAATATGAGCAAGTATGGTGGCACACACCTTTAGTCCTAGCACTCAGAAGGCAGAGGCAAGAACTCTGGGAGTTCAAGGCCAGCCTGATCTACATAGTGAGTTCCAGGACAGCCTGGGCTACAGAGTAAGACTCTGCCTTAAAAGAAAGTCAGTCAGTGGTATAACAAGAACTTACAGGACCATCCTAGATAAATCTTGGAAGACGATCAACTCAGCTATGAAGCTATGAAGTAAATATGCCAAACATATTTACTCTAAATCCAATCGAGATCTAGATCTCATTTTCAGTTTATAGGAGATAAAGGGGAAAGGAGTAGTTAAGCAACACCAAGAAATTAAGTCAAAACTGATGGCGGTCTTCAGAGATGCTCAGGTTAAAGCGCTTGCTGTACAAGCCAGATGTCCTGAGCTCTGATCTCCCAAACCCTCAGGAAAGCTGGAAACAGAAGCTCATGCCTCTGTGGTCCCAGTGATTCTACAGGGAGACAGAAGGTGGAGGCAGGAGACTCTTCAGAAGGCCTCTGTCTCAAACAAGGTAGAAGGTGAGGACTAGCCGGGCGGTGGTGGCGCATGCCTTTAATCCCAGCACTTGGGAGGCAGAGGTAGATGGATCTTTGTGAGTTCAAGGCCAGCCTGGTCTACAGAGCGAGTTCCAGGAAAGGTGCAAAGCTACACAGAGAAACCCTGTCTCATAAAACCAAAAAAAAAAAAAAAAAAAAGAAGGTGAGGACTGACATCCTAGGCTGTCCTTTGACTTCCGGGCTTGCCTTGGCACATTCCCATGCACGGGCGCTCTCTCTCTCTCTCTCTCTCTCTCTCTCTCTCTCTCTCTCAATTAAAAATCCCAGAGATGCCCATTAGAGAACAACTTGCCCAGATTATTTTAAAAGGCAACATTGACAAGTATGGTAGCAACTAGCTGCAATCCCAGCACATGGAGGGCAGAAGGAAGAGTCTGTACTAGATTTCAAAAGAGCCATGAAAACCAAATTTCATAAGACAGTTGATTATAATTGGTATGTTTAAAAATAACCATAAAAGACATGTGTTGTATAACAAATTTGAGTTTGAGCTCAATTATTATATAACAGCATGAAATTATTTTAATTTCCTAGCTATGATAATTGTATTGCCTTAGGTAAGAACAAGTCTTAGCTGTTAAGAGATAAACTGATCATGTGTGTGGGATGAAATATCTTTTCTTCTCACTACGTAGCCTTGGCTGCCTGGAAGTCACTCACATAGATCCTCCTGCCTCTGCCTCCTAAATGCTGTGATTAATGAAAAATGTGGCATGAAAAAGAAACACTCTGATCAAGGAACCCAAAGGTCAAAACTTTAAAACGCCCAACATCTCTCTTCAACTGACACACTCTACTCAAGAGCGAAGGTATTGCTGGATGTGGGGGTGCACATCTGTAAAACCAACACTTTGGAGGTGGAGACAAAAGGATCAGGAATGCAATGTCATCCTCAGCTACACAGCAACTACAAGGTCAGCTTGAGCTACATGAGACTGTCTCAAACCGCCAAAGGAAAAAAAGAGAAAAGTGAACTATTTATTACATTTTTCCTTTTCATGTTCTAGAAAGCAAATTGCAACTCATAAAGAACCTTTGACTTTCACCCCAACTAATTAACTTATTTTTTTAAAACAGGTTTTTCACATTTTAAAATTGTGTGTGTGTGTGTGTGTGTGTGTGTGTCTGTCTGTCTGTCTGAGTGGGTGGGTGGGTGGGTATATACACCCAAGTGCAGTGTCTGCAGAAGCCAGAAGAGGATGTTGATCCTCTGGAGTTGGAGTTACAGGCAGTTATGAGTTGACTGATATGGTCCTAGGAACCAAATGTGGTATTCTACAAGAGCAGTATGCACTCTTAAATGCTGAGCCACCCCTCTAGCTCCTTATTTACTTATTTTTGGGTGCAAAGTAAAGAACTCAGCACTTTGCATATGCTAGGGCTTACTTAGAAATTACACCCCCCCCAAAAAAAAATTATTGAATTCAAGTGAGACTGCTTAATTTACTTTTAAAAACAAACTTTCAGCTGGGTATGGTAGTGCATGCCTTTAATCCTGGCACTGGGGAGGCAAAAGCAGTTGGATTTTATGAGTTCTAGGCCAGCCTGACCTACATACTGAGTTCCAAGTCAGTCAAGGTTACACAGTAAGACTCTAACTCTAAATAAATAAATAAACAAACTTTCAAGATGGCATATACCTGGAATCTCAGCACTCGGAGGACAGAGGCAGGAGGCTCACTACCAGTCAGAATTACACAGTGAAACCTTGTCTCAGAAAAAACAACCAAGGGCTGGTAAGATGGATGACCTAGTGAGTAAAGGTGCTTGGTGCCAAGTCTAAGACCTGAGTTCGGTGCCTAGAACCCATGTGGCAGGAGAGAACCAAGCTGTACTCTGACCTCCACATATGTACCATGGCACTGTGCACCCACACTCATACATACACAAAAATGTATGTATGTTTGTGTGCGTGCGTGCGTGTGTATGTGTGTGTGTGTGTGTGTGTGTGTGTGTGTGTCCCAAGCAAACCAAAAGACTTCCAGATGCACACCTCATGCAGTCTCTCCTTGTTTCTGGTATCTGATATGCTTACTCCAATTTTGTCTCATATTAAACTCAAAATAACATCTTGTGGGGGCAGGAGAGAGAGAAAGTTCAGTGGTTAGGAGCACTTGCTGCTCCCCAGGGCAGTGGTGGTACATGCCTTTTGTCCCAGCCTTGGGGAGGCAGAGGCAGGTGGATCTCTGTGAGTTTGAGGCCAGCCTGGTCTACAAAGTGAATTCCAGGACAACCAGAGCTGTCACACCAAGAAACTGTCTCAAAAACACACACAAAAAAGTGCACTTGCTGCTCTTCCAGAGGACAAGAGTTAAGTTCCCAGCATCCATGTCAGGCAGCTTACATCTCTATTTAACTCCAATTCCAAGGGAAATGACACCTCTTTGGCCTCTACAGGCGTGCACACGCCTGCACACACACACACACACACACACACACACACTCTCTCTCTCTCTCTCTCTCTCTCTCTCTCTCTCTCTCTCTAAAGCAGTTTGTTACAAATATTACTAACTATAAGCAATTAGCGTAAAAATCCAAATCTGGTAAGCTCACTTGTTAACTGAACAAAACTGGTTTGTAAGCTAATAACTTGGATATCCACATGTAATAGGGGCACCTACTTCATGAATAGCTGAAACTACACAAGTGCAGATAAAGACTTTCTCATTCTCCTATTCAGTCTTCTACCCATACAGAAAAGTTTCCAAAAGAAGTGAATAGTCAGCCACACAACAGCAGAATTACTTCTACAACTACATTTCTAACTTTGTTATATCAGTCAAGTTCTATAATTGAATATACATTCAGACATGTCTGTTGAGGAATATTACTTTAACTATGAAAAGGCTTGTTACATTTGTTTATGCTGCATTTGTTTAACTGTGTAAAGATGTGTTGCTGTTTCACCTTGCCTGCCTAAGGCACCTGATTGGTCTAATAAAGAGCTGAACAGCCAATAGCTAGGCAGGAGAGGGATAGGTGGGGCTAACAGGCAGAGAGAATAAATAGGAGGAGAAATCTTGGCTCAAGAGGAGAGAGAACGAGGGAGAGAGAGAGAGAGGAAGCAAAAGAGTAGGACGTACTGAATGAAAGAAAGGTAAAAAGCCCTGAGGCAAAATGCAGATGAAGAGAAACAGGTCAAATTAAGCTATAAGAGCTAGTGGGACAAGCCTAAACTAAGGCCAAGCATTCATAATTAATAAGTCTCTGTGTCATGATTTGGGGTTGGCGGTCCCAGATCTGCTACATATGTCTTTCCTTTATAATCATCTGACTATTTTAAGCCTGAATTCTGTACCAAGTAAAATAAACCTTCATGCATATGTTGATAATTTTAATCTCTAAATTGCAGGTGATATTTAAGCCATGTCTGATCTTAACAAGGCTCAAGAGGAAAAAGGGGAACACTATAGGTGGAAACTTGGGCACTCAGGAGGCAGAGGCAGAAGGATCTCTGTGAGTTCCAGGACAACCAGTACTAAGACCCTATCTCAAACAAAACAAAACAAACAAAACCCAGGCTTCTGTTGTCCATGTCTAGCACTGAGACATGAAAAGGACTGAAGAAACAGGGTGACTCCATAGGTTCCCACTCTCTTCAATTACCACTTAGTATATATAGTCTTTTCTTCCTATGGTGCTGGTGAGCCAACCTATGCATTGTGCACACTGCGAAAGTGGTCTACCAATTCAACTATAATCCCAGCTTTTTTGTTGTCTGCTTGTTTTTCGAGACAGGGTTTCTCTGTATAGTTTTGGTGCCTATCCTAGATCTCGCTCTGTAGATCAGGCTGGCCTTGAACTCACAGAGATCCGCCTGGCTCTGCCTCCAGAGTGCTGGGACTAAAGGCATGCGCCACCACCACCTAGCCCTAATCCCAGCTTTTAAAGTATGGTTAGCCATGGGCTCTGGAGACAAGGAGACCTGAGTTGGAATCTGGCTTTGACACATACATAATGAGATGCTGGGCAAGTCACTTTTCATCTGTAACATAGGTCTCCAAGAGACATCACAAGACTAATGTCAGGAGGATTAAATGAGATAGCACATAAAACCATCCCCTAACTGATCTCAGTAGGTTAGTTCTCTGGTCTTTTTGGTTGTAAGCCTAGCCTTTAATGGTGGAGCCATCTCGGTAGCCCGGTAAATTAGTTCTCTTTCTTCCTCTGACACAAAGCTTTGGGCCACCCCAGAAGGATACTCTGAACTTGGAAACATTGACAGATGTTCGTTTCTTGGTCCCACTCCACTGGAGCTTGACGAATTCACGTAAGTTGGAATTTCCGTTCCCTGTTAAGGTCGATTTCAAGTCTGTGATTCATCTAGTTTCTAATCTCTCTCATTACCCAACCCAGCAACATCAGGTACTCCAACAAGGTCACCACACCCTACCAATGTTCGGACAGGCTCACTCCAAATTCCAGCTTCATCAGACCATTCTACACTTCCTGTACCAAATTTGTTCTGACATTACACTAGATATTTAGATCAAAACACTGTCACCTATTCCTCCAAAGGAGTTTGCAGTTTCCAAAAGGATCCCCCAGTTGGGTACAGCAGATAAACTGGAGAAGTCCTCCAGATACTCTGTGGTAGGAAGCAGCCAGCAAGACTTGCTCTAATGGGGCAAACACCCCAAACTGATAAATTCTAGAGACCTGAAATCCTAAGGCCAACAAGGAAACAAAAAGAGTAAATGAAATAGTCTGGGCATGGTGGCACACACCTTTAATTCCAGCACCTGGGGAGGCAGAACCAGGAGAATCTCTGTGAGTTCAAGGCCAGCCTGGTCAACAAAGAGCATTCCAAGAGAGCCAGGGCTGTTACACAGAGAAAAACCCTCTCTCAAAAAACCAAAATAAATGAATAAATAAACGAAAGTGATAAAAGAGGGTGCAAACTAGGTCATATCAGTAAATTGGGCAAGTAGACAGGAGAGAGACTCCCAAGCCACAGCATGACAACAGATGGCTTTATATTCAGAGATCCCACGCTACAATTTATTAAGTGCCTACCATGTTCCCAACAGTGTTAAGTATTTGAATGGGGCCAGAAACATAAATAAGTCATAGTCTTCAAGTCCGAGGAAAGAGAGAAGAAAGGAAAGGAAGACAGATATTCATAGAATGTCTAAGAAGCATTAGTAATGGCTATTATTTATTTTCATATTATTTGAGCAGCTATTCTGGGCCAGGCAACTTAAGCAAATGAACTCACTTGAACCTAATAAAAGCCAAGTAGACAAGGAATCTTCTTCCTGCAGCTGGGGAAACCGAGGCACCAAGAAGCAACCTTCCCAGGGTCACCCGACCAAGTGGCAGAGTCAAATGAGAACTTTGGAGGTGCCACATAAAGGACTCTATGCAGTGAACAGGAGGGGGCAACTTTGACGGGCGTGGGGGGAGGGTGGGCGGAACAGAGGAATCTTAAGGTTACTGGGAAAGATGGCTTTTCTCTTGTTGGGGAGGGTCCCGCAATAACTGACGGATCGTAGGTTGCTCTAGGCAACATCCTAGACGTTGAAGAGATGAACAGATACTCGTGACAAGCCATCGGGGGAGATTGGCCGGTCTAAACCAATTTTACAGACGGTGGTAAATGATCACAGTAGGGGGGCAAATGGTACTGTGGGGGTGTCGGAGGCCAAGCTGTCTATCCTCTCACCCAAGACGGGGGGCAGCTGGAGAGTGTTCAGAAACGCTCGCTCTGCGTGTGGGGGGACACCAGGGACTCAGGGGTCACCACGCAGAACGGACATCCCGGCCCCCTCAGCTGCAGACCCCGCGCCGAAGCGCCCCGGGCCCGCCGCCCCCGCGTCCCATTGAAGATGCAAGAAGTGGGGGCGACCCGGGCCAGGCGCTCGGCCCTGCGGCCCCTTACCTGGGGTCGGGGCGGTCCGGAGGGCCGGAGCGGACGATTCGCGGACTCTGGTCAGTCGACGCGAACAGGCTCCGGCGGGCGCGGACGGAGGAGGGAGGCCCAGAGGGAGCGGCTGACAGATCCCGGAAGTGGCCAGGGCGCCTGCGCCGCGCGGCCGCGCAGGTGGCGCGGCGCAGGCGCAGAGCTCAGCGCGCGTTGGGAGGCTGTGTCCGAACAGCTGAGGTCGCTTCGGGAGGGAGGCAGCTGCTTGTCCGCGCTAGGGCGTGCCTGTGGAACTGGGTGGGAGTCCTACTCCTTTCTTTAAGGATGAATAAAAATTAAAATATATTTTTATATATACATGTGTGTATATATACATATATATGTGTGTGTGTATACACACACACACACACACACACATATATATACCTGAGCCATGGCCCAGATGTGAAGTGTTGGCAGCTTCTCAAGTGCTTTTTGCTGTAAATTACTGAGGATTATGTTCTCTCGGGCCTCGTGGGTCTGAAGAGCAGGTCAAGCTAATATATATATATATATATATATATATATATATATATATATATATATATATATATATATTATATTAAAATATATAAATATATTTTAAATTAAGTGAATGCATGTGCATGTGAGTGCAGGTGCCCTTGGAGGCCAGAAGCTGGAATTGCATGCGGCCCGATGTAGGTGCTGGGAACTGAACTCAGGTCCTCGGCAAGAACAGTACAGTCGTCCAAGCTAAGCCATCTCTCCAGCCTCGGCAACTAAGTCTGTGTTCGTTCATAGAGGCTGGGGCAGAGCTGGTAGACCACGTTCTGCCTGGAGTGCTGCAAGTCTCATGTCTACCCGAGTCTCCTTGACCATTCCTAGATCAGGATCACTTGTCCTGCACCCACGATGACACCACAAGAAGGAACAACGGCAATATGGCAAGAGTCTGTTTGCTGTGTAGATGCAGCTTCTAAAGAACTGCCCTGAACCCCACATCCAGTTAGACGCTGCCCCTGCCCTGGGGGAAATTATGAGGCGACCAGTACCCAGGTCCCACTACAGGTGGGCAACCCAGTCCTTGTCTTGTTCTCTTGTGGTCGTGTAAGTATTTGACCCAGTGGGCAGTAAACACTGCCTTAAAAGAAATAAGGAAATGGTTTATTCAGAACCAAGTGTAAATGCTGAGATTCATTACTAAATGCGTGTTCCACCTTGAAACCAGTGGCATTATGTTTTCTAGAATTATTATTAGTTCGTTCATATGATGTGTGTTTGGGTAGCATTTTTATGGAGGCCAGAGGACAACTTTTGGGGAGTCAGTTCTCTGCTTTCACCCTTATGTGGATTCCAGGGATCAAACTCGTGTGGTCAGGCTTGCTCAGCAAGTGTTTTACCCACTAAACCATCTCGCTGGCCTTTTGTGAACTTTTGTAGTTTCAGGACTAGAGAAAGCCATAATTCGATGCATTTGGCAGAGTTACATTGGTGGGAATATCAGGCAAGAGGGCTATAGCAAGAAGAGTCAGTCTCTTCTATAGATTTCAAATGTTGAGTCCTCTTAGCTTCAGGGTTGGTGGAAGCTGGAGGTCTGCCTAGCATGGTGGTACACTGTAAAGGGTTTACATGATAAGCCTGAGAACGTGAAGCTAAGTATAAAAGTAAAGATAAGGGCTGGGGATGCAGCTCAGTTGACAGTGCTTACCTAGCATGCACATGAAACCCTGGGTTCGATCCCCAGCCCTGTATAAACCATATAGGGTGCCACATGTCCGTAACCTCAGCACTTCAATGGTAAAGGCAGGAAGATCAAAGCCGGACTAAGCTACATAAGGGGTTTGAGGGCAACCTAGACTACCTGAGATCCTGTCTCAAACATGAAGATTAAAAAGGGGAAGTAGGCTTTGCAGACACGCTGTACCCTGTCGCCTCTTCCTGAAGCCATGCTCAATGTCATCGTGTTCTCGGCTGATGGAGCGACGTCGTCTCCTTCAGGCTGTGATGGAGAGGCGTCTCCTTCAGGCTGTTTGCAGACGAAGTTCCAAAGACAGCAGAAAACTCTTGAGCTCTGAACACTGGGGAGAAAGGATTTGGATATAAGGGTTCCTCCTTTCACAGAATTATTCCAGCATTCATGTGCCAGGGTGGTGACTTCACACACTGCAAAGGCACTGGCAGCAGGCCCATCTATAGGGAGAAATTTGAGGATGGGAACTTCATCCTGAAGCATACAGGTCCTGGCATCTTGTCCATGGCAAATGCTGGTCCAAATGCAAATGGTTCCCAGTTTTTTTGTTTTTTTTTGTTTTTTTTTTTTTTTTTATCTGCACCGCCAAGACTGAGTGGCTGGATGGCAGACATGTGGTCTTTGGGAAGGTGAAAGAAGGCATGAACATTGTGGAAGCCATGGAGCATTTTGGGTCCAGGAATGACAAGACTAGCAAGAAGAAGCCGGGCGGTGGTGGCGCACGCCTTTAATCCCAGCACTCGGGAGGCAGAGCCAGGCGGATCTCTGTGAGTTCGAGGCCAGCTTGGGCTACCAAGTGAGTTCCAGGAAAGGTGCAAAGCTACACAGAGAAACCCTGTCTCGAAAAACCAAAAAAAAAAAAAAAAAAAAAAAAGACTAGCAAGAAGATCATCATTTCCTTTTTTTTTTTTTTAATCAGCAATAGTGTTTTGCCTGCATGTATGTCTGTGTGAGGGTGTCAGGTCCCCTGGAACTAGAGTTACAGACAGTTGTGAGCTGCCATGCAGGTGCTGGGAATTGAACCCGGGTCCTCTGGAAGAGCTCTTAACTACTGAGCCATCTCCCCAGCCCTGAAGATCACCATTTTCGACTGTGGACAACTATAATTCTTTTGACTCTCAGGCATCTTACCCATCAGACCATTCCTTCTGTAGCTCAGAAGACCACCCCATCTGCTCACAGTATCCTGTGATCTCTGCTGTCACTGAAGTTCTTTGGGTTCCGTATTTTCCTCATTCTCCTCCAAGTCTAGCTGGATTGCAGAGCTAAGTTTATGATTATGAATAAAAAATAAATAAGATCCCAGCCCTCGGGAGGCAGAGCCAGGCGGATCTCTGTGAGTTCGAGGCCAGCCTGGGCTACCAAGTGAGTTCCAGGAAAGGCACAAAGCTACACAGAGAAACCCTGTCTCGAAAAACCAAAATAAATAAATAAATAAATAAATAAATAAATAAATAAATAAATAAATAAGAAAGAAAAGGGGGAAGTAAAGGCTAGTAAATGGCTACTAAAAGCCCCAAGATGCCCCAAGATAATTTTGTCTTGGAATCTATAACATTTGCTCCCTCACACCATGTTCTAGACAAGTAATATCAATCAGTCTGCAGGACCTTTAATATAGACAGAACTTCAGGGAATTTTAATTCACAAGCCCTTGACTGTAAGGTGCTGTCTATGGAGGCAAACTTGCAAAATTCCTGATTTCACACCTGTGCTGTATTAGTTGCAGTTAAATAGTCCAGCTGTTAACATAGCCCTCATGGCTCAGAAGTCCTTGTTTTTAATCTGTTCCATGACTACAGGTTTGTAACAAGTCTTTCTCTATCCTGCCAGCCAGCTCCCAAATAATGGCACGGAGACTTCTTATTAATTATGAAAGCTCAGCCTTTGCTTAGGGTTGTTTCTAACTAGCTCTTACGACTTAAATTAACCCATTTCTATTAATCTATGTGTAGCTGCATGGCTCGTGGCTTTTACCTCTCCTCCTGCATGTTCTGCTTCCTCTGCATCCGCCTGGTGACTCCCCCTTTTTTCTTCCCCCGCGTCCTCTCTGCCCCCAGAAGTCCCGCTTAACTTCTTCCTGCCTAGCTATTGGCTATTCAGCTCTTTATTCAACCAATCACAGTGACACATCTTCACACCGTGTAAAGGAATATCCCACAACACAGGTTCTGTCATGGGGGAGCAAAGGGATGGAGTGGGAAGATAACTGTAAATTAAAAGTATCTCCTAAGAGAAGATAAAGGGGCCGGGCAGTGGTGGCGCACGCCTTTAATCCCAGCACTTGGGAGGCAGAGGCAGGCGGATCTTTGTGAGTTCAAGGCCAGCTTGGTTTACAGAGAGCGATCCAGGAAAGGCACAAAGCTACACAGAGAAACCCTCTCTTGAAAAACCATCCTCAAGTGTATACAGTTGGTACCCAAAGCCAAAAACAAGCAAAGGAAAACTGGGCTGTGTTTTATCTAGATTCCAACTCTTTACACAGGATGGTTTCTTCTTTGAAGAAGTTTAGTCTGGATAGGTAAAAATATACCGTCTACGATAACCGACAAGTGTGCACCCATGTCTGTTTGTTACTTTACTATCGTTGTGATAAATCCATGACAAAAGCCAGTTAAGGAAAGAAAGGTATATTTTAGCATATGGTTTGGTCTTTTGTCGTGAGCCTAGCCTTTAATGGCTGAGCCATCTCTCCAGCCCTAGCATATGGTTTGAAGGAATGCTGTCCCTCATGGCAAAGGGAGCTAGAGACTGCTGGTTACAGACAGGCATATGCCCCCACAATCTGGTCCAGATTGAGAAGGAAAGAGATGAAGGATGGTACTCAGCTTGCTTTCTCCTTTTTAGTCAATGCAGAACCCCAGCTGAGGGATGGTGCCACCACATTCAGACATGCCCAGATGTGTCTCCTAGATGATTCTAAATCCAGTCAGGTTGACAAAGCAAAGCATCACAACACCACTAAATTAGAGCCATTTAGTAGATAACCTGACTCCATGTTTGTTTGTTTGTTTTATTTTTTTGTTTTGTTTGTTTTTGCAGACAGAATTTCAGTAGGTATACCTGGCTAGTCTGGAACTTGCCATGTAGCCCAGGCTGGCCCAGCATTCACAGAGATCCATCTGCTTCTGCCTTCCAAGTACTGGGATTAAAGGTGTGCACCACCACAGCCACCTTCAATTGTGTCTTTTTGAGTCACTGTTTATTGTGTTAGCCTAAGACATTTCGTGTTTTATGGGAGCATTTGAGGCAGTTGAATTTTTAGCTTTATACAAGGCTCTTTAAGTCAAGCTGCTTTATTCTATAACCGAGGAAACTGTAAGAGTATTTTTGAGACTTGAAAATTTTGATACAAGGTAAGGAGCAAGAACGGCCTTCTGCTCTCCCAGTATACCTTTGTGGCCTTGTATAATCACTTAAATTCCAAAGAGAGTGAGTATTGGGTTACTCAGTGCTTGCTTTTTAGACTTGTGTAATGACACTGATTTAGTATCTAAAATGAGAAGTTATCAGGGTAGATCACCCATTAGCTTTCCGTCGCTATGATGAAATACTTGAGATCATTAACTTATAAAGGGAAAAGTTTGGGCTGGCAAGATGGCTCAATATATAAAGCACTTGCCATACAACTGTGAGGACCTGAGTTCAGATCCTCGGAGCCCACGTAAAGCTGATGCAGTAGCACACATTTATAATCCTAGTGCGCTATGGCTGGATAAGAAAGGGACACGGGAAAATCCTAGGAAGCCACAGGCCAGCTAGCTTGGTGTGCACAGGTCTAAACAGGAGACCGTGCTTCCAACAAGATGTAAGGCAAGGACTGACCACCAAGGTTGACCTCTGACCTCCACATGCTTACTGTAGCACCTGTGCACCAATACTCACGAATACACCAATACTCATGTGTATACACACATACACACTATATACACGCACATCATATGAGATTAGGCAGACCCATTGCTTTGGGTCCATGGTGGATGCACTGGATGATAATGACAGGGAGCATGTTGTATAACAAAGTGCTTGCCTCAAGACTAGGAAGCAAAAATAAAAATGTAGAAGAGATCGGGGTACTAGGATCCTCTTCAAAGTTGTGACCCTATGGAGTGAGCTCTCACTAAGTTCTTCCTCCTAAGGGTCCCACCACCTTGTACTGCCTTGGGGACCAAGCCTTTAACACACGGGTCTTCTGGAGGATATTCAGCATCCTACTCATAAGCATTGGTGCTTAGAAATGCAGGATGCTAGGGCCAGAGAGATGGCCCAGTGGTTAAGAGATATACTGCTCTACTAGAGTACCTGAGTTTAGTTCCCAAGCCCAGGTCAGACAACTTTAAAACAAATGTAATTCCAGCTCTCAGGGATCTGTCACTTTCTTCTGGTCTTCATGGGCAGGCACCATCCCCCCTCCTGATATAAGCAAAAAAAAAATCCTTCAAAAAAAGGAAATACAGAATGCCAGCTTCATATTTGTTTCTGTGATAAAACACCCTGACCAAAAGCAACTTAGGCGGGGAAGGGGTTATTTGGCTTACATTTACAGTCCATCATTCTGGGAGAGTTAAGGTTAGAACTCAAAACGTCATACCCATACTCAAAAGCAGAGAGAGAATACATGTCTGAATCCTTTGCTTGCGTCTCTCTTATACTGCTCAGACTCCCCTGCCACCCTCAAGGGGCTGGGTCTTCCTATATGAATTAATAATCAATTAAAATCAAGACATTTCCCCACGGACAATTTCTCCATCAAGGCTCTCTTCTCAAGTGATTCTTGAGTTTTAGTAAACTGACAATAACTGTCATAACATCTAACCTACAACTTTGATAGCTTAGCAAGCAGTACTCTATATACTATTATTGGCTTTCTTTTGTGATCCCATGGCTGACTGGAAGCTGCAGCTCACTGCCCTGGCCAGTATCACCAGAAAAAGCCCAAATTCATATTGCTAGCCTCGGGAATACGCAAAATTCAGGAACTGAAGAGTGGTTTCTACTAAGTCTGTATCATTTCACACCATCATAAAATTGAAAAGTCAGAAGTGGAGCTATTGTGAGATGGGTTCTGTGATGGCTGTTCTTGGTTGTCAACTTGACTATAACTATAACTGGAATGAACTGTACTCCAGAAATCACACTTGTGATATGGATCTTGAGGCAAGAAGACAACGGGCCTTTGATCCGATCTCGAGGCTGGAAGACACACCTTTAACCCAGGCCACACTTTCTGCTGGAAGCCTATGTAAGGACCATGGAAGAAGGAAGGGTGTGTTCTTTGCCTGTTTGCCCTGGCCTCATCAGCAACGTCCATTCTTCTTCAGGATCCAGCAGACCAGCTGAGACACCCAGCCTCATGGGACTGAGCAGCACCTGCTAGATTCTTGGACTTTCCATTCACAATCACAACTAGCCATTGTTGGACTGCAGCCTATAAGTCATTCCAATAAATTCACACACACACACACACACACACACACACACACACACACACATATGTATATATATATATAGAGAGAGAGAGAGAGACAGAGACAGATATATATAAGGGCCTGGCTCACAGGTAGAGTGTTTTCCTGGTATGTACAAGGCTCATCATTCCATTCCTAGCACCAGCAAAGAGAAATCTAAGAAAAGCAGCCAGGAATTACTGAGATTTGTGATGGGTCCTGGATTGCAGCTCCTCTTTGTGCTCCTGAGATGCTGTTAAAAGTACTGCTTTGGTTCTCAGTCTCCTGGTACCAGAAAGCCAGGTGCAGTGTTGTGCTTCTGTAGCCCAGCTACTGAGAATCCTGGAATCGGGACTAGTCTGGGCTACACCGCAAGAGTTTTATCTCAGGTGAGGAAAAGCAGTCCCACGGGCTGGCTCTCTTAAGTTCTCTTGGTTCTTGGTATTTAACCTCATAGGTTTTACCACTTTATTCTGTCTAAACTTGGAGCAGATATTTTGCATATTTGGTCTACTTTTCTGATAATCATGAACGGGACAATTGCCTGATTGCCTGTCACCTCCTTTGTGGTTAGACTGTAAGTGTTCTACCATGCATGTGCAGTTGTGTCTTTGGTATATATTATATTGTTTAGTTAATCATATGTGTTGGTTACAGGGTAGTAGAGAATATTTATTTAGTTATTTATTTTTTGAGACAGGGTCTCTGTGGTGGTTTGAAAGAAAATGGTCCGTGCGGTGGTGGCACACGCCTTTAATCCCAGCACTGGGGAGGCAGAGGCAGGCGGATCTCTGTGAGTTCGAGGCCAGCCTGGGCTACAGAGTGAGTTCCAGGAAAGGCGCAAAGCTACACAAGGAAACCCTGTCTCGAAAAACCAAAAAAAAAAAAAAAAAAAAAAAAAAAATTTAAAAAATCAAAAATAAAATAAAATTTTAAAAAAATGGTCAGTATAAGGAGTTATAGCCTTATACTGACCATTTTATTAGGAGGTGTGGCCTTGTTGGAGTAGGTGTGACCTTTGTTGGAGGAAGTGTGTCACTGTGGGGTATTTGGGACTATGGGGTTCCAGCCCCTGGATAGTCCCTTCCCAGGGTCTGGGAAGAATCTACAACCAGCTGATAATTTAATCTTAATGAAAAAGAAATGAATCTATGTACACAAAACCCCTTAGTCCACACACTTTATTATTCTGAGTCAGTTCTCTCTCTACACAGCTTCTATTCTGCTCTCATGTCTAGCTCCTTTCTTGTCTGATTTGTCTCTGCATTAATCTGCTGTCCCCTCTAGGTTCTATCTTAATTCTCTCATCTTAGTTCTGCCCCATCTAGGTTCTCACCTATCTAGTTCTTTCTCATCTTAGCTCCTCTCCCATCTCCTTCTCTCTCATCTTGTTCTTCCCCATCTGGCTCTTCCTCATCTTCCATCTCATTCCTCTAGTCCTCTCTTTTAGCCCTTCAGTCTAGTTCTTCCAATCAAGTTCGTTCCTCTCCAGTTCTTACCCATCTAGTTCTTCTGTTCTCTTGTCTCTTCTCTGTCTCGTCTTCAAGTTCTCTCTTAAAAAATCCTCTCTCTCTTTCTACCTCTCAGTTCTCTGTATTCTCTCGGTTCTCCCTAAGTCTCTCTGGAATCCAGTTAGACCCAAGCAATAGCAATCCTCTTGCTATTGTCACCAGGCTTGAATTCTTATGGTGTCATAAAGGCAGGTAAGAATTTTCCTCAGGCAGTGACCACCAGGCTTTCTTTTACAATCCAAAAGGGGAGTGGTAAAGGAGGAGGTCAATAGAGATCTAATGATCAGTTAGTATATCAAGAAGGGAATTTATGTGCTCAATCTACATTCCTAGAAGTGGTTAGGTAAGAAATTAGAAGTCTATTAGTAAGGCTGTAAGGAAGGGGGGTCTCACACTAAATTGCACAAGAAATAAAGCTATATTCCTGACCTAGGAGACAGGTGTTGTTTCATTTGGCCTTGGATGCTTACGTCTGTTCTTAGAGAGTACAGAGGTATCTCTAATAAGGTACTTTCATCCCTCCGGGCATGGTCCTGGCCTGATTGCTGCCAATGACAATAATTACAGGGAGGCTTGAACTGGGGTTCTGGCTGTGCATAGCTGTCACAGAAGGTAATCTGAATATTCCTTTAGAATAGGGGAAATGGTGCCCAATAAATGATGGGCACACAAAAACTTATAGCAGGAAACGGCTGATAATCAAAAGCCAAATATCACCAAGGCTCCTTGAGCCTCAGCTTGACCTCTGGAAGGCCTTTGGCTTCTTCCAGGTATTAGCTTTGTCATAATCAGCTGAAATCCTACTTTATATATTTTTGTGGCTTATAGTAGCGGGCTTTGAGATCTCCTATGCTCAAGCTACGCCTATTGTGATACACAGTTGCTTCTGCTTCCTGCAGATCAAGATGTAGGACTCTCAACTCCTTCTCTAGCGCCATGTCTGCCTGCACGCTGCCATGTCCTGCTGTGAAGACAATGAACTAAACCTCTGAAACCATAAGCTAGCCCCAGTTAAATGCTTTTTTTTGTAAGAGTTGCCCTGGTCATGGTGTCTTTTCACAGCAATAGAAACCTTAACAGTCTCACTACGTGGCCCAGGCTACCCTTTTCGTTTGTTTACTTGTTTTTGTTTTGTTTTTTTCAAGAAGGATTTCTCTGTGTAGCCCAAGTGCTGGGATCAAAGGTGAGTGCCAACACACCTGGCTTCCAGGCTAGCCTTGAACTTACTATGTAGCTCAGGCTGGCCTTGAACTCTTTATTTATTTTTTGTAAAGATTTATTTATTTATTATGTATACAGTGTTCATCTGCATGCCAGAAGAGGGCACCAGATCTCATTACAGATGGTTGTGAGCCACCATGTGGTTGCTGGGAATTGAACTCAGAACCTCTGGAAGAGCAGCCAGTCAGTGCTCTTAACCTCTGAGCCATCTCTCCAGCCTCCTGGCCTTGAACTCTTGATCCTGCCATTTTATCCTCCCTAGTGCTTGGATTCCAGACATGAGCCACTATATCCTGCAGGAATATGTAATTATCACTCAGTAGAGTGCCTATCATCATAGGCTGCTCACAAACATAATCATTATGGAGTTCATTAGGTCCTAATTGAGTAATTACTGTTCAAATGTTTATATTGTGTAGAATGGTTTGGGAGATTATTTTGGAAGTGGTGAAGGGTTCTAGTAATGTTTAGAAAGATTGGCTTTTGGGCAGGGTGGGAATACATTCTCCATTTCTCAAATAAATAACACAGTATGGGCTGTTTTATTGTTGTTGCTGTTTGTTGAGGAGGAGGTTGAGACAGGGTCTCATGTAACTCAGATTGGCCTCAAGTCTTCTGCATAGCCAAGGATGACTTTGATTCTCTGATTCTCCTGTCTCCATCTGCAGAAGGCTGGGATCATAAGCAAGTGTCACCATGCCCAGCTTGACTCTTGAGTGAGCTTGTTTTCAAGAATGGATCAGGAGTCAGGCAGTGGAAGCATACGCTTTTAATCTTAGCACTTACGAGACAGAGGCAGGTGGATCTCTGTGAGTTCGAGGCCAGCCTGGTCTACAGAGTGAGTTCTTGGACAGCCAGGTCTGTTACAGAGAAGCCCTGTCTTGAAAAACAAAAACAAACAAACAAACAAAAAAAATGGGGGCATGGCAGGTGGAGGAGGAGGATAGATCAGGGACTGGAGAGACAGCTTAGTGATTTTAGAGCTCTTGCTCCTCTGTAAGAGAACAGAGGTTCCGTTCCCAGAAACCAAATTGAATGGTCTCCTATAGTCTGTAAGCCTGGCTCCAGGGCATCGCACGCCCTCTTCTGGTCTTTTTTGGTACTGCATGACATGTGGAGTAACCTGTGTACACACACACACACATATATACTACATGAAAAAGAAGAATAATTTTTTTTAAAGGTTGGATTCACCTGGAAGAACTGTAGTTCTAATTGTATATATAGTATGATTCTGTGTTATATGCATTTCTGGGGGGAGCGGACAGGGTTTCCCTATGTAACAGCTGTGGCTGTCCTGGAACTCACTCTGTAGACCATTCTGGCCTTGAGCTCACAGAGATGCACCTGCCTCTGCCTCCCGAGTGCTGGGATGAAAGGTGTGCACCACCAACACCTGGTCTTATATGCATGTTTTTATGAGCTTCTAACCACTAATGTGATAACATTCTCAAATGGCGATTGTATTCATTTCTTGTCAATGTGTTCAACCTGGCAGAAACTACTTGGAGGGGAAAGTTGATTTTGGTGTAGGGTTTCAGTCCATGATGGTGGGGAAGTGGGGTAGGAGCGTCCAGGCCCGTCGACGGGGGTGGGGGGGTGGGGAGCTTGTAGCCACTGGTTACGGCATCAGGTAGGAAGCAGAGAGAGCAAGCCAGAAAGAGGGTATAGAACCTTCTAGACCTGCCCCACTAACCTCATTCCACCTGCTAGGTCTGATGTCCCAAAGGTTCCACAACCTTTCCAAACAGCACCATGAGGGGCTTCAGAGATGGCTCAGTGGTTAAGCACATCTATTGTTCTTCCAGAGGACCCGGGTCTATTTAGTTCTCAGCATCTGCAGTGGGTAACTGAGGTGCCTGGAACTCCAATTCCCAGGCTTCCAATGCCCTCTTCTGGCCTCATCGGGCACTGAACACACCTCTGTCTAATACACACACACACACACACACACACACACACACACACACACACAAATAAACATTTAAAATCTTTAAAAAATGAAGCCATGAAAAACAGCAGCTGGGAACCAAGCGTTCAAACACATGAAATTTCCCTGTTGAACTGTAAGACACTAGCAGCCGTCCAGTGACTTCTTGGCTGGAGAGGAGTAAATCAAAGTGCAAGTGTCAGCCGGGCGGTGGTGGTGCACGCCTTTAATCCCAGCACTGGGGAGGCAGAGCTAAACGGATTTCTGTGAGTTTGAGGCCATCCTGGTCTACAGAGTGAGATCCAGGACAGGCTCCCACCCTGTCTCAAAAAAACAAAAAAACAAACAAAAAAAATGCAAGTGACTCTAGGAACAAGTTGAATATGACGGGAAGTTTAAAGTTTGTTTTTTTCAAGACAGGGTTTCTCTGTGTAGCCCTGGCTGTCCTGGAACTCACTCCATATACCTGGCTGGTCTCACACTCAGAGACATCCTCCTGCCTCTGCCTCCCGAGTGCTGGAATTAAAGGTGTGCGCCACCACTGCCTGGCTGGGAAATTTCAAGTCTGATGATTATTTCTGTAAGAGCACCCCAAAATTGCTCATGAGCATTATGGTTCCTGGCTGGCTGCTGCACCTGAACGTTAGCTGCTGCTGGGGCTAAGAACTCCCATCCACACACACCCTTTCTGTCACTGTGATAAAATAGCATGACTAAAAGCGACTTAAGGAGGAAAAGGTTTATTTTAGCCTGTGGTTCCAGAGGGAAGTGCATTACCGGTGGGGTAGCCGTGACATGGAGGGGAAGGCGTGGCGTGGAGGGGGAGGCGTGGCGTGGAGGGGGCGTGGCATGGAGGGGGAGGCATGGCATGGAGGGGGAGGCATGGCATGGAGGGGGCGTGGCATGGAGGGGGAGGCATGGCATGGTGATGATAGCAGGAGCAGGAAGCTGGCTGATCAATCAGGAAATAGAGAGATTGGGAGGGAGGGAGGGAGGGAAGGAGGGTGAGAGGGAGAGAGAGACAAGAGGGACAAGGCTATAAACCCTGAGAGACATTTTTTCCAGCAAAGCTCCACCTCCTAAAGGTTCCATAACCTCCCCAAACAGCACCACCAACTGGGGACTGAGTGTTCCAGTGCACACGCCTTTGGTGTGTGTGTGTGGTGGGGGTATTTCTCATTCACACTGTATCTGCTATAAGTCCTCTCACCGGTTCTAGGCTTCCACTATTCTCAGAGGTCTTTGTCTAAATCAAGTGTTTCCAAGTTCCTGGTATCTGTTCGAAGAATCGAGGAGGCATGTACAAATGAGTATGGTAGCGAGGGGTTTAATTCAGAGGCAAAGCAAAAAGGAACAGAGTGGATATACTGCAAGGGAGCACTGGGGTCCCAGGAAGCATGCAGCTCCAGAGTGTCTGTCTGCTCACTGACAGGGTTTCCTTCAGTTCTTCCACGGGGAGGAGCTGGTTGCTAGTGGTGGGGTGGGGATGATTGTCTGTGTGTAGTGAATGTGTGTATACATGTTTACATGTATGTATGTATGCACGGGTGAACATGCATGTGGAAGCCCAAAGTTGATAACACGTGCTTTCCTCAATCTCTCTCCACTTTATTTATTGAGGCAGGGTCTCTCCCTAGACCTGGAGCTCACCAGTTCCAGCTAGCTTAAAGGCCAGCAAGCCCCAGGGATCCTCGGGTCTCTGCCTCCCCGGTGCTGGGATCACAAGCATGCATCATTGCCCCTGCCTGTTTTACCTGGGTTCTGGTGGTTGAACTCAGGCCTTCACATTCCGTGGTGAACACCTTACCAAAGGAGCTATTCCCCAAGCCCAGCTCCCAGATCAGATTTTGTTTTGTTTTATTAGCCTAAGCTACAGTGTAGCTCTTTGTGGACAGGGAGTGTTGTTCTCTTCGTAGAGTGCTTGTGGAACCCTGAGTTCCATCCCCAGCACCTCATTAAACCAGGCGTTGTGGAAGGCTGGAGGACTGGGAGTCCAAGGTCTTCATAAGGAAGAGGCTGAGACTAGCCTTGGTCGCATGAGACCCTGTCTTCAAAACTAAACAAAACAGAGCAACAGCCACAAATCTGCCTCTGATCATTGCTAGCTGGTTCTCTTTGATTCAGCTCCAACTCAGAATGGCTTTTTTTTTTTTTAACAACACATCTCCAGCCTGGGTTCCTGGTAGATTGTGAGTGGGAGGCTGGGGAGGTTTTGTGATGATTTCCTCAGTCTTAGCAACACCCACTAGTGTGCTACATAAGGACGTCTCAGAACCTCCTGGGTTCCCTACCGGGATTCACAATTGGTTCCCAGAGAAAAGAAGGGGAAATAAAAAAAGGAACAGGCAACTGTGGATATGAATTTGCAGCCTTTAAACCTAGCTCTGGACACAGCAAAACCCTCTGAATAGTCTTGGGCCCATTTTCTCTGCAGAATGTCATGGAGAACACTGTCACCATAGTTGGTTTTCCAAGGTCAGAGATTATACTTTGTTTGTCGAGTCACTTTCCTCGTTGCCCTGACAAAATGCCCAAGGAAAGTAACTTAAGGAAGAAGGTTTCGCTTTGGCTCACATTCCGAGGGTGCAGTCCATTGTGGTGGGGAAGGCATGGCGGGCGGCAAGAGCTGCTCGCCTTCATCTGGTCAGGAAGCAGAGAGACATGAATGCTGGTGCTCAGCTTGATTTCTCCTTTATATTCAAGCCCTCCGAACGGTGCCATTCACATTTGGAGTAGAAGTCCCATCTTAATGAACATAGTTGCGAAACTTTTCTCACCGGGTGTGTTCAGAGGCTTATCTCTTGGTTGATTCTAGAGCAGGTCAAGTTGACAATCAATATGAAGCATCAGTGATGGAAAGATGGCTCAGTAGTTAAGAGCATGTTCCAGCAGACCTGAGTTAAGAACACCTTCCAGAGGACCCAGATTCGATTCCTAGAACCTACATGGTTGCTCATAATGATCTGTAACTGCAGTTCCAGGGATCGGATGCCCTCTTCTGGCTTCTGTGGGTACTGCATGCATGTGGAGCACGGACATAAGCAGGCAAGACACCCATAACCATAAAAAGTAAATACATATTTTAAAAATGTATCCCATTTTATTTATTTGTTATGGGGGGGCACATGCATACCATGGCACCTATGTGGAGATCAGAGGACCCTAAATTTTGTGTGTTTCTGGGATTCAACTCAGGATGTTGGGCTGGGTTTAGAGACCCTTTAACTGCTGAGACATCTCACTGCTCCCTTTCACCATTTTTGTTTTTCCAAGACAGAGTTTCTCTGTGTAGCCCTGGCTGTCCTGGAACTTGCTCTGTAGACTAGGCTGGCCTTGAACTCACAGAGTTCCACCTGCCTTTGCCTCCTGCTTCCTTTGTATGTATGTGGTGCTAAGGACCCAGAATTGTGCATATGCTAGGCAAACATTCTACCACTCAGTTACATATATGAACCCCCTTTAAAAAAATTTTGGAGCTGGGCAGTGGTGGTGCACACCTTTAATCCCAGCACTTGGGAGGCAGAGGCAGGTGGATCTCTGAGTTTGAGGCCGACCTGGTCTACAGACAGAGAGAGTTTCAGGACAGCTAGAGCTACACAGAGAAATCCTGTCTTGAAAAACCAAAAATAAAATAAATTTTAAATAGTTTTGGGACAGAGTCTTTCCAAGTTGCCCAGGTAGGCCTTGAACTTGTCATCCTCCTGCCTCAGCCTCTCCAGTAGCTGGGATTACAGGTGTGTACCACCATCTGGAAGTCTTTCTTTCTTTCTTTCTTTCTTTCTTTCTTTCTTCCTTTCTTTCTTAAGTAGATACTAAGGCAGGAACATTGCCTCATCTCACATTACAGAGAATTTTGATTTTTTACATTTTTTATTTTTATTTCATGTGTATGGATGTTTTTCCTAAATGTATGTCTGTACACGTGTGTACATTGCTCATAAAGGTCAGAAGATGGCTGTTGAGCATTTAACTGCTCTTGTACCAGCTCTTCTAAAGCCTGCAGTTTCTTTGTTATTAAAGGCCATTGCTGAACCCATACAGGCTTGTCTGTTAACCATTTTAAAGGTAGAGCTGTTGGTGTCTTTGAAATATCAGCAGTTGTTGTGCCTTGTCCTTGTACAATCTGGATGGTCAGTGACCACTCTTTATAATAATAATACCTCCTAAGTGTTAGCCGGGTGGTGGTGGTGCACACCTTTAATCCCAGAGCCAGGCAGATCTCTATGAGTTTGAGGCCAGCCTGGGCTACAGAATGAGTTCCAGGAAAGGTGCAAAGCTACACAGAGAAACCTTGTCTCGAAAAAACCAAAATAATAATAATAATAATAACACCTCCTAATATTTATCTCAGAAACGTGTTAGTTTATGGTTTGTCCCTGAGGTTGGAGGGATGTTAATCTGAGTATTCCATTGGTATAATAGGTCATGACCCATAAATTCATGGCTTTATTAGCCACATATGGCTTTAATTTTCCTCTCTGTTCTTCTGGACCTATACATTCGAGCCATCTTGCGCTCTGTTTCACTTGAGATAATGTTCTAGCCGGGCGGTGGTGGCGCACGCCTTTAATCCCAGCACTCGGGAGGCAGAGCCAGGCGGATCTCTGTGAGTTCGAGGCCAGCCTGGTCTACCAAGTGAGTTCCAGGAAAGGCGCAAAGCTACACAGAGAAACCCTGTCTCGAAAAAACAAAAACAAAAAAAAAAAAACAAAAAAAAAAGAGATAATGTTCTAATCCCTAATAGCTGAACATTTACCTCCTGAAGGGCCAATTTGGATGCCAAAATTCTGGTGCAATTATTGTAACATCTGTACCTGTGTCTAATAAACCTTCTAAGAGAATGTCATTTATTCGTATTTTTAATTTTGGTCTTTGTTCATTTATAGAAGTTTGCCAAAAAATTTACTTTATGTTTTCTCCTGAATTTTCTATTCTCTCTGCTACAGATGTTTTATCACCCTGAGCAGCCTGGTTTATTCCAATAGGCATTTGGTTATTTAATTGCTCTGAGAAGGGGTTTCTTCTATGATGGCAGGAAAGATCTGAACTGAATTTGCTGTGGGGGCCTGCATGAAGCCCCTCTGGGAGTTTCCTGAGGGCAGAGGCAAAGGATTACTTTTTCTGTCCCTTGTTGATCTACATTCTTGGCCCAGTGTTTACCCTTACCACACCTTCTGCATAATCCAGAAGGGAGGGACATTCTCTTGCCATTGTTTCTTGAATAAACATCCTTTTTAGGAATGCTCTGTTTACACTCCCTTTCCAAATGACCTTGTTTACCACAACCAAAACATCTGAAATTATTTTTCCTCAAAGCTTTTGAAATTACCTCTCCTATCCACATCTCATCATAGTCACAAGACTCAGTATTAATTGTATCCTTGATCGAGTCCTCCAAGGATGCTGATCTTGCCTTTAATGGCCTGATTATTCTTTTGCATGCTGCATTTGTGTTCTCAAAAGCCAAAGATTCAATTATTATCTGGCTAGCTTCTGAATTTGATATCATTCTATTTACTGCTGAAGACAGCCTTTGTAAGAAATCTGTGAAGGATTCTCTGGGGTCATGTATAACTTTTGTAAATGATTCAATTTTCTTTCCTGCTTCCTCAATTCTGTCCCATGTATTCATGGCTGCAACATAGAATTAAGGCTTGGTTATCATATAAACATTGTCTTCATATATCAGCATAATTGCCTTTTCCAAGAAGCTGATCCTGGGAAATTTCCACACCTCCAGTCCTACATTGTTGCTCTATTGTTTAGCCTCCTCTTTGAACCATGTTCTCCACTGTAATTGTGCCCTGGCCTCTAGGACAGCTGTAATTAATTCTTTCCAGTACTAAGGGACAATTCTATTACAAGTTGACCACAAGTTTAACATCTGCTTTATAAATGGAGAATGTATACCATATGAGACTATAGCTTCTTTAAATATCCTTAAATCTAACATTTCCAGTGGAGTCCAATTTTAGCTTGTACATGCCCTTGAGCAGGTAGTTCCTGTAAGGTTACTAGATAGATTAAGTTTGGTTGTTTGAAAACAGGCTGTCTTTCTGTAACTGTATAATTCAATCCTGAAATAATTTCACCTTTAAATTCTTCTGTCTGGGTCTGAATTTCTTTATGATTCATTTTAACAAGCTTTTCCAATGCTCTTATCTTGGCACTTAAGTTGACCAACCTTTTAAATACTAAAATAAAGATGATTAAACAAATAATATTCATAATTGATGTTATGTACATCCCATCAACATTAATTATGCTCTCATTTAATTGTTCCACTTTCAGGCTGCCTAATGTGTTATCAAACAGAGACTCAATTCCTCCCCTTGTAAAAATATTTCCCATTTTTTTTAATGTGGGAAAAGTCTCTTTTAACTTATTTCACCCTTTAAGATATCTTAATTGACTTACCAAATCTGTTGACTTTGTAAAACAGTAGAAGTCTGAGGGAATTTCAAAGCAGCTACCTAGTGTGGTGGCAGTCTGAGATGGAAATCCAGAGGGGGAGGGGGTGGGGAGCCCACCACCCACCAGGAGAGAGAACACCAAGGAGATTCCAGCCATGTGCTTGGGCCTGAGTTGTGCAACCAGGCCGGGGGCCAGGAGGTCTGTAAGCCACAGGCAGCTCCAGCCGCTTGCAGCTCTGGCTGTGTGCGGCATTCAGCTCTGGTGGAGCTGGGCCCCGCAAGGCCACAGGCAAGTGGCTTTCTTGTGAATTTCTGCCCCTCAGTTGGACACCAAATGTAGATGAATTTCTAAATGGTCTTATTAAATAAAAAACATGGAGCCAAATATAGGGATGAAAGCCTTAGAGATCAGGGAAACAGTCACTAGCTAATCTTACCTCACCAACTCTGCAGCTTCCAAATGCGAGCTACTTCCTGTCTACCCACATCTTTATATGCCTTGCTTTTCTGCCCTCTCATTGTCTCTTAGCCCAGCCACCTCACTTCCTTGTCACCATCTGTCTGTACAGACCTCCAGGTCTCTATGGTTGGTACTGGGATTAAAGGCGTGTGCCACCATGCTTGGCTCTGTTCCCTCGTATGGCCTTGAACACACAGAGACCCTGCCGGCTAAGTGATCGGATTAAGGGCCTGTGCTGCCTGACTTTGTTTACTCAAAATGGCTGGCCTTTCCCCCCTGATCTTCAGGCAAGCTTTATTTATCGAAGCACAGATAAAATATCACCACAGACGGCACTAGACGCCCTTGGACTGGAGTGGCAGATGGCTGTGAGCTGCCATGAGGGTGCTGGGAATTGGACCTTCTGCAGAGTTAGAACTTGGCCAAGCCACTGAGCCTTCGTTCATGTGGACCATGTCCCACTGCAAAGCGAGGGGCTGTTTAGAATTTATAGAGTGTGGGGGGAACATAGATGGACCATTTCCTGAAAACAAGGATGCTAAGTTCTCATGGACCATCCCGGGATTTCTCCAGCAAAAATCCTGCAATTGTCAGTGACTAGAGTGAGGAGCCTGGCTGAGGCTTCCTTTGGGGACCAAAGTGTTGAAGTTCTATGAAACATTTGAAGATAGATGACAAATGTCTAATCGTCATGCAAAATGGATTCCGTGCTAAGTTATTTAAACTTCTCATTCTGGGCTGGTGAGATAGTCCAGTCCCTAAAGGATTTGCTATGCAAACATGAAGAGCTGGGTGTGATGCCCAGAAAAAAATGTGAGGCATGATGGAGCATGCTTGTAACTCCATCACTGGGGAGGAAGAGATCGGTGACTCCCGAGGCTCACTGGCCAATCAGTCTCCTCTGACTGACAAGTTCCCAGCCAGTGAGAAGAGACCTTGCTCAAAGTGAAAACTGGGGCCAGGTGTGGTGGTGACGTCTTTAATCCTGGCACTCAGGAACCAGAAGCAGGCAGGCCTTTGAGTTCAAAGTCAGGCTGGTCTACATAGTGAGCTCCAGACCAGCCAAGGCTGCATAGTGAGACCCTGTCAAACAAACAAACAAACAAACAAACAAACAAACAAACAAACAAACAAACAAAAACCAAGTTGGGGGCTGGTGAGGTGGCTCAGTGGGTAGGCACTTCCTGCCAAGCCTGACAACTGAGTTTGATCCCTGACCCCACATGGTCGGAGAGAACTGACTTCTGAAAGTGGCCCTCTAACATCCATACACATGCCATGGTATGTGCACACACACACACACACACACACACACACACACACACACACACACACACACCCTCACTCGTGCACATGCATGTACATGGATGCAAATATATGCTTCACATTCCTATGAGGCAGATTCTGCTGTTACCCTTATTTCATAGTCGAGGAAACCCTTCCAACACTCTTGGGTAAATGGAACTTGTGTGTAGCTTAAATGTGTGTGGATTAGACTTAGATGATCATAAATATGGATGTTAGAATAAAATAAAGGCCCGATACAGTGTGATCTGCTCTGACGACATTAAATGGAACTGTCTGACCTTGATCGCCAGTCCAAACTAGAATGAGCTGCTCCACCCCCACCCCCACCACTAACATCAAGTAGAAATGTTTCTGTCTTTTTTTTTTTTCAAGAATTTTACAGACTCTCTAGTAGGCTGCTTTCTTCTGAGGTTGATCCCGCAGGAAGGTCTCACGTACAGCAGTAGGGACCCTGGCCACCAGAGGGCAGTGTTTACACATTTGGTCCAGAGAGAGCAACAAATTCCCTCTGTAGCTTCCTTTAGCCCAGGCTTGCCTTGAACTCACTATTTAGCTTAGGACCACATAGTGAGATCCAATGTCAAAACAAACAAACAAATAACAACAACAACAACAAAACCAAAAAATCTCTAGGGGCTGAAGCAATGGCTCAGTAGCGTTAACTGCTCTTACACAGGACCCAGGTTCAAGTCCCAGGATCCACATCTCTCACAATTACCTGTAACTCCAGTTCCAGGGGATTAGATGCCTCTGGCCTTCTTGAGCACCTGCATTCATATATGCAAACTCACATTTTTTTCTTTTAAAGAGCCCTTTTGCTAGGGGTGGTGGTGCATTCATTCAATCCCAGCACTCAGGTGGCAGAGGCAGGTGGATCTCTGAGAGTTTTGGGCCAGTCTGGCCTACAAAGTGAGTTCCAGGACTATCCAGGTCATACAATGAGATCCTGTCTCAAAAAAATCAAACAAACAAACAAACAAACAAAGAGCTCTGGAGCTGGGTGTGGTTGGGTACACACCTGTCACCCCATCACGTACGAGCCTGAGGCAGGAAGATATTTCTTTTTTATTTCAAGGGCAGCCTGGGCTACGTAGAGAGTTCCATTGGTCAGCCTGGTCTTCACAGCGAGACTTTATCCAAAACCAAAAAACAATAAATCAATAAAGCAAGCTCTAGTTGTTTTTCATGTTTCTTTTATTATGCCATATTAGGACAGGCATTATGGCTGTCACCATGAGGAATTATTTCATGACATCCAGGTCACAGAGGTGAACCACATATTCTGTCCTTGACATGAGCATATAGGCAGGCTGTCAACTAGAACAGAATCATCAGTACAACAGCGCACCATTTAACTACTCCAGTGTCTGGGAATTAGTTCCCCCTCCCCACAGCTGTCTTTATTCTCCAGCACCCGACTCTTTCTGGCTTGTGCTCTGAACAGGAACAAGTATCAAGGCAGACTCTGTTTCCCGCCTTCACGTGTTCTTTCTCTCCAGAACTGCTGTTGAGACTGGTATCACCTTGAGCGAGAGTGAGGGAGACTTAGCGAATGTCCACATAGGGACAGAGCGGGGTGGAGAGTCTAAATTAATTAATTTCTGTGTGAATATCATGGCATGTATATGGAGGTCAGAGGACAACTTGTGGGAGTTGGCTCTCTTCTTCCACAATATGGGTTGGAAACTAACTGGTATTAGGCTTGGCAGCAGGTGCCTTTACCTACTAAGCCATCTTGTCAGCCCATTCCCCCCCCCCACTTTTTTAAACATTTTATTTTATGTCCATTGGTGTGAGGGTGTCATGTCTCCTGGAACTGGAGTTACAGACAGATGTGAACCACCATGTGGATTCTGGGAATTGAACCCGGGTCCTCTGAAAGAGCAGCCAGTGCTCTTAACTGCTGAGCCACCTCTCCAGCCCTGCCAGCCATTTTTAATGGATTCGTTTCCTGTGTGTAACCAATAGTCTCCTTCACTCATGTTGGGGAGAACAAGGTGCCAAGGGCACCAAGCTCAGGAGAGTTGTCTCTAGACTCACTCTTGGTCCTTTCAGTGGGGCTAATGTGAACCAAGGCTGAAGCAAGTGCTGGGGACAGCTAAGGAAGGAGGTGTGGACACTCACCGCCTCTTTGATCCACCCTTGTGGACCGTCAGCTTGTTCTATAGCTCTCCCGACAACTCCTACACGAGCTGGGTCGTCTTGTGGTCCTCCTCTATCTGTAAGACCAATTTCCTGACACAGCTTCAACTTCTTGTATAGAAATACCTAACATCAGCCAGGTGTGGTGGTGCACGCCTTTAGTCCCAGCACTGGGGGTGAGTGGGCAGAGGCGGGCTGATCTCTGTGAGTTTGAGGCCAGCCTGGTCTATAAAGCGAGATCCAGGACAGCCAGGGATACACAGAAAAACTCCGTCTCAAAAAAAAAAAAAAGAAAAAAAAGAAAGAAAAAAAAAAGAAAAGAAAGAAAAGAAAAAAGAAAGAAAGAAAAAAGAAATGCCTAACATCACTGATAGCTTCTCTTCTAATCCCATAAGCAAAAGTGGCTGGACCAGTCCGTCCCGTCCCAACACCAACACTGAGCTGTGTCATCACACCTTTAACACGGACTCCCTGGTCAAATGGTTCTGGCTTTGCACAGCATCTTGACTGTTGCCACGTGCCACTCTTCAGCTCTTTCCTTCCTCTGAGGGGAAGAAGAGAACAGAGAAGCGATTTTGAAGTTCAGAGTTCAGGGAGTCCTGGACAGGGCATCATGGCTACAGCGTCCACCTCTTGCCTAGGTATAAGTGGATGAGCCTTGCATGGGGGAGCTGGGTGGATGCTGCCTTTTCTGAGCAGAGGACAGTGACTCGGATTCCTTCTCTGGGAAAAAGGTATCAGGGAGTTGGATGAAATGACTGATTTTTATGAACCATTCCAACCCTTGGTTCTGACATTTCATGGGGTAAAGATTGGTAGAGTGTCACAAGTCTATAATCCCAGCCTGTGGGAGGATAAGGCAGGAGGATAGTGAGTTTTGAGGCATATCTAGCTCCTGTTGAAAACAACACATGGGGCCTGTTTGCTGTGAGAAGAGGGGAGAGCCATGTCGGAAAAACACAAAGGAATAATATAGATAATTGCCTGACTTGGAGGTCATACAAATCTAGGGGAAAAGGTGATGGAGGTTGGGGAACTGGCTCAGTAGATAAAACATTTGTTTTGCAAGCTTGAGGACCACACTTCAGATTTCTAAAACCCCACACTAAAAAAGCTGGGTGGTGGTGGCACAGGCCTTTAATCCCAGCACTCAGGAGGCAGAGGCAGGTGGATCTCTGCAAGTTCAAGGCCAGCCTGGTCTATAAATTGAGTTCCAGGACAGCCAGGGCTGTTACACAGAGGAAACCCTGACCAAAAAAAAAAAAAAAAGAAAGAAAAAGAGAGAGAGAGAGACAGAGAGAGAGAGAGAGAGAGAGAGAGAGAGAGAGAGAGAGAGAGAGAAGAAAAAGAAAAAGAAAAAAGAAAAGGGAAAGAAAAAAGCCAGCCAGCCAGCCAGGCATAGTGACTGCTTGCACTTGAGGTGTGGGAGTGGGCTATCTGGGATAAGCTGGCTAGCTACACTTGCCAAATCGGCGAGTTCCAGGCTCATCAGGAGACCATGTCTCAGTAAACAAAGTGTACAGGGATCAGAGAAGACACCAACATCCACTTTGGGCATCTATGTGCACCTCGCACACACGTGCGCACCTATACACGTGCAAACAGGCTTACATATTCCCACCACACACACACAGACAGGAGGATTTTTGGATAAATAAGCTGGAGCTGTTGTCTCCCCTTCCCTCTCTTCCTGGTCCTCGTGTTACCCAACTCATCATCAAAAGCCGGGAAAACTTTTGGCAAAAGGCACGCTCCCCCGCATTCGAGACAGACAGCTCAGTGTGGCTCTTGACCTGACTTCCACCTTCGTGCTGTGCTCTTCCCTCCCCTCAGAGCCAGCTGCTCCACCTCCTCAAGGCGTCTTGGCCTTCGTGTCTTTGATGGTGACCTCTTAGCTCTCGGTTTTCTACAGGTGCTTGCAGTGGCCCTTTTCTTGCTGGACCCACCTGGGCATACCTGCATGCCAGCAGAGGAGAGACATGAGCTAGAGCTGTGTACCACTCAGGATCTCGGCACTTTGGAGAGATAGGGGCCTGGATCCTGATTGACACGCAATGGGGTTTGGTGGCCTTATTTGATGTCCAGTGACATTAGACTTATGCATTCATAACTAGCTCCCCCCCAACCTCACAGAGCTCTTGTCAGCTGGGGGCGTTCAAGTAAAATTGTTCATATCATGCCCACATGGGACACACAGTCTGTAGCTGGAAGGCTCAGAACTATATACTACAGGGAACAAGTGCATTGTTTGACAAGGATACAGCCATGCCAAGGACAGATGCCTCAGCCCCATGGGAGTGGCAAAGCCTTCCCCAGGTGAGGCTCAGAGCGATGGCCAAGCCTTCCTCTGGTCTGTGTGCAAATGTTGACAGTGTGTGCAGAAAATGTCCCACAGACCTTTCTCCCCTGGGATGTTTATGGACTGAAGACTGCTCCCCTACAGAGACAGCCCCTACCTGACTAGCTAAACCTGCCCCTTTCTTCAGCTGTAAACAATAACCCCGCTTCCCTGTTTATCTGTATGTAATAACCCTGCCTCCCTGTTTATCTGCATGTAATAACCCCGCCTCCTTGTTTATCTGTATGTAATAATCCCACCTCCCTGTTTATCTGTATGTAATAACCCCGCCTCCCTGTTTATCTGTATGTAATAACCCCGCCTCCTTGTTTATCTGTATGTAATAATCCTGCCTTCCTGTTTATCTGTATGTAATAATCCCGCCTCCCTGTTTATCTGTATGTAATAATCCCGTCTCCTTGTTTATCTGTATATAATAATCCTGCCTCCCTGTTTATCTGTATGTAATAATCCCGTCTCCTTGTTTATCTGTATATAATAATCCTGCCTCCCTGTTTATCTGTATGTAATAACCCCACCTCCTTGTTTATCTGTATGTAATAATCCCGCCTCCCTGTTTATCTGCATGTAATAACCCCGCCTCCTTGTTTATCTGTATGTAATAATCCCACCTCCCTGTTTATCTGTATGTAATAACCCCGCCTCCCTGTTTATCTGTATGTAATAACCCCGCCTCCTTGTTTATCTGTATGTAATAATCCTGCCTTCCTGTTTATCTGTATGTAATAATCCCGCCTCCCTGTTTATCTGTATGTAATAATCCCGTCTCCTTGTTTATCTGTATATAATAATCCTGCCTCCCTGTTTATCTGTATGTAATAATCCCGTCTCCTTGTTTATCTGTATATAATAATCCTGCCTCCCTGTTTATCTGTATGTAATAACCCCACCTCCTTGTTTATCTGTATGTAATAATCCCGCCTCCCTGTTTATCTGTATGTAATAACTCCACCTCCTTGTTTATCTGTATGTAATAATCCCGCCTCCCTGTTTATCTGTATGCAATAACCCCGCCTCCCTGTTTATCTGTATGTAATAATCCCGCCTCCCTGTTTATCTGTATGCAATAACCCCGCCTCCCTGTTTATCTGTATGTAATAACCCCACCTCCCTGTTTATCTGTATGTAATAACCCCACCTCCTTGTTTATCTGTATGTAATAACCCTGCCTCCCTGTTTATCTGTATGTAATAACCCCGCCTCCTTGTTTATCTGTATGTAATAACCCCACCTCCCTGTTTATCTGTATGTAATAACCAGTCCTCTCTGTTCAACTCTGTATAATAAAGTGAGCTGGGCGGTGGTGGCGCACGCCTTTAATCTCAGCACTCGGGAGACAGAAGCAGGTGGATCTCTGTGAGTTCGAGGCCAGCCTGGTCTACAGAACAGGATCCAGGACAGGCTCCAAAACTACACAGAGAAACCCTGTCTCGAAAAAAACAAACAAAACAAAAAAATAAAGAAATTGAGTTCCTGGGGTGCTGTGATTTTTTTCATCTGAGAGCCAAGGCCACCCGATCCCAGCATTTCTGCCGCTGTGTGTGTCTGTCATTTCTCTATTCCCTCCCTCATTGCCCTAGTTAGGTCAACCCTTGGAGCCATTCAGGGTGCAACATCCCACAGTAGCTCACTTCCTCTCTTTGCTCCCTCATTCCCAAATACATTCCAAAGAAAGCCACACTCTGCCAAACATGAGTCTATGACCTTGAAACAGTGTCGAATAAAGCCCTTAATGTTCCTGAACTCTTGGCATTTCCAATAAGCAGAAAGACTGATGATAAACATCAATATCCCTGGAGACAGCTCTCTGGTGAAACACATGCCCAGCACATGGAAGGCCTTAGTTAGGTCCGATGCCCAGTACCCCGAAGTCTGTATTCGTTTATCTCCATAGTAAGGATAATGGAATCTGCCATTCAAGGTTTGTGTGAGCCCTGAAGGGACCCAGGTGAAAGTGTTTGTGACACGTCTATGACAACCACCTCTTGGCTTCCTCCGATTAAGTCAGGTAGAATGCCTCCCCTCCTCCTTGAAAGGTCGGCCATCAATGGCTCCTCTACCCAGACTCCTCCGGCCTTACATTCAGCCTTTGACAAAATCATGTGTAACTTGTAATTCTTTCCCCGCCTCGTGTGTTTGGCTTTGGGCCTCTTCAAAGCAGGTTTCCATGTCCCCTGCAGGTCTCTATGAGTGAATCCACAGAGGCCCTTCAGGCTGGGTTGGCCTGATCCTCAGGCGCTAGGCTTTACTCATCAGCTTGGGTTAGCACCTGCACTTACAGCCGTCAGGGCCATGCAAGCCCTCTCATCCGATGAGCAGAACCCACTGATGAGTTAGTTCCTAGTACTCGCTGGTGATGTGCTGGACACCTGACTCCAGCTTGCACTTGACCACAAGGAGGCTTTGGTTCTGGAGGAGGAAACAAAATCATGGCCATGAGGATTCAGGAAAGAAAACTGCTCTCTTGCTGAAAACCCTTCAGGAGCTGACCCTGGGCCCTGGCATGGCTGAGGGTCTCTACTGCACTCCTCTCTGGAGTAGTAACACCATGGAGGCCGGAGAAAGTTGTAATCTTAGAACCAACCCTGAACTCAGAACTGGTTCAAGCCCTAGAGTGGTAGTTCCAACCTTCCTTTTTTTTGAGCTGAGGATCGAATCCAGGGCCTTGTGCTTGCTAGGCAAGCGCTCTACCACTGAGCTAAATCCCCAACCCAAGTTCCAACCTTCCTAATGATGTGACCCTTTAATACAGCTCCTCAAGTTGTGGTGACCCCCAATCCCTGCCACAACCATAAAATTATTTTCGTTGCTACTTCATTCATAACTGTAATTTTGCTACTGTTACAAATCGTAATGTAAATAGTTTTGGAGATCAAGGGTTGCCAAAGGGGTTGTGACCCACAGGTTGAGAACCATTGCTCTACTCTTCTACCTATATGAGAAAATTCTTTATCTCTCTTGACTTTGGTCTTATCTCTAAAATGTCTCTATATCTCATGCACATTAATTTGGAGGTAGGGGAGTTCACATGAGCCAATCAGGATTTAGTTATGCTGGCAAACAAGTGTGTCAGGAACTGAAGCAATGTTTATGTTGATACCAGTAGCAGATGGGAGTCACAGATGTTGGCTTCGGGTAAGCCACTCCATTCTCTGGGCTTCAACTTTTCATTTGTGTGTGTTTATGGATGTATATGTGTGTATTAGGGTTCTCTAGAGTAGCAGGATTTATCAAATGAATCTTACACACACACACACACACACACACACACACACACACACACACACACAGAGGAATTTATTAGAATCACTTACAGGCTATGGTTCAACTAACCCTACAATGGCAGGCAATGAGTGGAAAGTCAAAGAATCCAGAAGTTGCTCAGTCCACAAGGCTAAATGTCTCAGCTGGTCTTCACTGTACACTGGAACCCCGAAGAAGTAGGCTCTAATGCCAGTGAAGGAATGGACTTGCTAGCAAGGCAAGAGCAAGCAGGCAGAGAGCAAAACCTTCATTCTTCCACATCTTTATATATTGTCTTCCAGCAGAGGGTGAGGCCCAGATTAAAGGTGCATCTTTCCCACCTCAAGATCCAGATCAAAGGTGTGCATCTCCTTACTTCAAAGGTCCAGACTAGAAGTGGATTCACCCACTTCAAACCAAGCAAAAATAATCTCTCACAGGTGAGCCCTCCATTTCTGGATCGTAGTTCATTCCAGATACAGTCAAGTTGACAACCAAGAACAAGTCGTCACAGTGTGCTTGCATGTTGAGCTCAGAGGACAACCTCGCGTCAGTCCTCACTTTCCATCTTCCTGGAGACAGCATCTCGAGCTCACCAATGCACACCAGGCTAGTTGGCCCATGAGCTTCTGAGGATTCATTTGTCTCTGCCTCCCATCTCATCGTAGGAATGCTGGAATGCCAGACACGGGCTACTGGGTTTGGCTTTACATGCATTCTGCGGGATCCAACAAACTCAGGTCCTCATGATTTTGAGGTAAGTGCTTTACCCATATCTCTCCAGTCCCCAGATTTTCATTTTTACAATGAAAGTCAGAGCTTGGGAAATAGCTCAGGGTTTGAGAACTTGCCTAGCAGGTCTGAGATCCTGGATTTGAACCACACACTGTAAAACAAACAAACCAGATTTAATGAATGTCAGACTCTAGGATATTCAGGATACCTTTTAATTCAAAGTTCAGTCCTCAGCTACACTGGATGTAACAGTGGTCCCCAAAATTGGCTAAATCATAATTTTCTAGGGATCTTCTGAAAATCAAAGGTCAGGAATCTCTAGGGCAGAGCACAGGATTCTATGTTTTGAAAACTCCACATTTAAGACAGGGAAGCAGCTTTTTCTCTGTGAGTTTGAGGCCAGCCTGGTCTACATACTTCCAGGCTAGTCAGGGCTACACAGTGAGATCCTCTCTCACAAGAAAAAAAATAGGAAAAGTCCCTATTTTTTTAAAGTACATATTTATAATGAATATATCTGTGCTGTTATCTAAAGTAATTAGAATGATATATTTATGTTACAGCTTTTAAATTTTTAAAAAATTTTTTTGTTTGTTTTTGAGAAAAGGTTTCTCTGTGTAACTCTGGCTGCCCTGGAAATTCACTCTGTAAACGAGGCTGGCCTCTAACTCAGAGATCCACTTGCCTCTGCCTCCTAAGTGCTGGGATTAAAGACATGTGCCACCACCACCCAGTTAAAAAAAGATTTTTAAAATTAAAATTTATTTTTAATTTTATGAGTATGTGTGGATGCCTGCACATATGTATGTGCACCATGTGCATGCCTGGTCCCTCATAATAGGCCAGAGAGGGCACTGGATCCCCTGGAATTGGAGTTACAGGAGGTTGTGAGCTGCCATGTGGGTACTGGGAACTAAACTCAGTTCCTCTGCAAGAGCAGCCAGTGCTTTTAACAACTGAGCTCTCTCTCAGCCCCATTAAAAATGTTAAAATAGCTAGGTGTTGGTGGTGCCTTTAATCCCAGCACTCGGGAGGCAGAGCCAGGCAGATCTCTGTGAGTTCGAGGCCAGCCTGGTCTACAGAGTGAGATCCAGGACAGCCAAGGCTACACAGAGTAACTCTGTCTCAGAAAAACAAAAAAACAAACAAAAATGTTAAAATAATGTTTATGTGTGTGTGTGTGTGTGTAGGAATACATGTACACAAGTGCAGTTGCCCATGAAAGCCAGAAGTAGAGGCCAGATCTCCTGCAGCTGGAGTTACAGATGGTTGTGAGCCGCTTGACATGGGTGCTGGGAACCAAACTCAAGTCCCCTGGAAGAGCAGACAGTGCTCTTAACTGCTGAGCCGTCTCTTCAGTCTCAGATGTTTTGTTTTGTTTTCCCAGACAGGGTTTCTCTGTGTAGTCCTGACTGTCCTGGAACTCACTCTGTCGACCAGGCTGGCCTCAGACTCACAGAGATCCACTTGCCCCTGCCTCCTGAGAGCTGGGATTAAAGGTATGTGCTGCTACCACTGCCCGGCTCTTTTCCTTCTCTCTCTCTCTCTCTCTCTCTCTCTCTCTCTCTCTCTCTCTCTCTCTCTCTTTCTCTCATTTTTCTTTTTTTCTTTTTTTCTTTTTTTGGAGTCAGTTTCATGTAACCCAGGCTGGCCTCAAGCCCACTCTGTAGTTGAGGATGACCTTGACCTCCAGATTCTCTTGTCTCTACCTCCCAACTGCTAGGATCACAGGAGTGCACTGCCATCCTGTCCTGTTCAGGCAGTGAAGGGGGTCCAAGGCCTAATGAATGCTAAGGGAATGCCTTACCAACTGAGCCACATTCCCCGTCCCATCAGAGCTCCAATTTTTCATCTATGAAAAAGGAAGGCTGATTTCTGTTTCAGAGGGATGCTATAAGAATTAAGGGCAGTAATAAGTGGAAAAGCACAGCCAGGCTCAAAATGTGAGGGACAATTATGACATGGGATTGCTTCACAGCTCGGTGGTGAAGGGTCCTCCTTCACTACCATGCAAAACAGGCCTTAAGCAGAAGTACTACATCATGGTCCTAAAGGACCTGGCTGTAGGTAGAAGGGACAGTAATGGAGGAAGGTAGTTAAATACTTCATAAAAAAGAGAAGAAACTTCAGTTAAAACTCATGGCATATACATGGGGCAGCTCATCGTCAAGAAAACAAAGTCAGCTTTCCACAGGTATTAGAAAGAGCTAGAAACAAGCTAGGAACACAAATGTATGTATGTACATACGTATGTATATACGTCTGTCTGTCTGTCTGTCTGTCTGTATGTATATAGCATATGTGTATGTGGGGTGTGTGTGTGTGTGCAGCACTTGGGTACTTGTAAGGCCAAGGCAGAAGGATCAGAAGTTTGAAGCCTGCCTGGCTCTGGTTAATTCAAAACTTCAGAGCTGGGGTGAGGAGTAAAGTGTAAGTTCCAGGTTGTTTGTTGATTGAACAACCTAGCCTTGAACTGGTTGTATAGCTGAGGCAATCCTCCCAGGCCCACTTCCTTTGTGCTGAGGTTATAGGCATGTGTCACTGTACCAGAAAGCTCAATTTTGGGTTTTTAAGTGGGTTCATGAGTGCTGACCCCAGTGGGTGCATGATGTGTGCAAGCTCATGATGTGTGTGTGAGAGGCTACGCTCATGGATTTGCAGATTGTCTGCCAAGCCAAGCTCTCCTCTAGGTCACCCTGTGTCACAAGGAGTGCAGTTCTGCTAAGCAGCTGTAGATGGACACCTTGTGCCATCAGCCTGGGTGGCCCTTTAAATCCCAGTGGGACTTTCTTCCTTTTCCAGGAAGTGGGGCAGTTGCAGGGTGGCCCGGGGCCCAATGAGTCAAGGTCAAGAGGCCACTCTGAGTCAGCCTGGATTCACCTGCCAGCTCCAGGCTTAGACTCAATGGATGAGTGAGCTGGGATTACCCAGATTTCATCAACCAGGCCCTGCCCATATGTGCCGCCAGACTTGGCCAGGTCCAGGCCCTTGATTGTGAATGGGTTGTGTGTGTGCACTCATGCTTATGGTGACCAGAGAACAACCCTGTGTATTGTTTCTCAGGCGCTGTGCACTTTATTTTGAGACAGGATTTCTCACTGGCCTGGAACTCACTCCTTTGGCAAGGTTGGCTGGCCAGGGAGTCCCAGGGAGCCTCCTGTCTCCATACCCCCCAACATTGGGATTACTGGTATGCACCCCAAACCCCCATTTTTATGGGGACTGAACTTAGGTCCTTGTGCTTGTAAGACAAGTACCTTATAGATTCGCACCCCCGCCTTGCTTCTTAAAATTGTTAAACAGGGCCTGGAGAAATGGCTCAGGGGTTAAGAGCACTTGCTACTTTTCTAGAGGACCTGGGTTCAATTCCCAATACCCATGTTAGGTGGCTCACAACTGCCTGTAACTCCAGTTCTAGAGAATCTGACATCCTCTTCCAGCCTCTGTGGACACAGGTAGCATGCAGATACTCTTGGTTCACTGCAGAATCTTGGTGCTAGAAAGAACCACAGGGTCTGTGTTCAGAACCTGTCCATTGTTAACCTCTCTAATGGATGGATGGTCCCTTCTCTGCAACGTGGATCCTTCCAAGGAGGTGACTGCCCTGGGGTAGCTCGGTCCTTTGGAAATCTTTCTTCTTTCAATGGAAGGTTTTTCCAGTGGCCCTCAAACTGCAGAAGCTGTAGCCAGCTCTGAAGACTTAGAAGCTAACTCTCTGACACAAGATTTGAGCTTTGTGTTTCTGGGGGTGGAACTCAGGGTCTTGGGCACACTAGGCACACACTGTACAGCTGAGCCACATCCCCAACCCCTCACTAGAGAATTCTAGGTAATCACACTACCACAGAACCACGCCTCCATCCTCTCATTGGCAGATTCTAGGCAGGTGCTCTACCACTAAGTCAATCCCACCAGCCCCTTACTGGGGGATTCTAGGCAGGTGCTCTACCACTGAGTCACACCCCAGCCCTTCACTGGGGGATTCTGGGCAGGTGATCTACCACTGAGCCACATCCCAGCCCCTCTTTGAGAGATTCTAGGCAGGTGCTCTACCACTGAGCCACACCCCAGTCCCTCACTGGGGGATTCTAGGCAGGTGCTCTACCACTGAGTCGCACCCCAGCCCCTCACTGGGGGATTCTAGGCAAACACTTACTCTACCACTGAACTATACACCCAACTTTGATTTTGAGTATTTCTTATCTTTGATTTATTATATTGAACAGTGTCTTTATTTTATATTGTTGTTGGGAGAGAGGATCTTCTATGAAGTTTAGGCTAGCCTGGAAGTTAGGATCTTCCTGCATCAGCCTCATGCATTCTGCTCTTACAGTCAGAGCCACCATATTCAGCCCACACAGTTCCTTTGAGTCTAAAGATCAAACAACTGGACTAGACCCTTTTGAAGGGGACTTTCTGCCCAATAGTCTTATGCTTCTGTGGCATCTTTGAAAGGAAAGAGACCCTGATTAAGGAGAAAACACAGGCAGAGAAATGAAATCATTGTACCCTTGGCTGTGAAGCGGCCAGACAGTCTCATTGAGCAGTCTATGCCAAAGCATATGCATTCTCTAGTCTAAAAATGATTTTCTGGGTGAGCAGTGGTGGCACACACCTTTAATCCCAGCACTCAGCAGGCAGAGGTAGACAGGTCTCTGAGTTTGAGGCCAGCCTGGTCTACAAAGACAGGACAGTCAGGGATACACAGAGAAACCCTGTGCTTTTCTGGAGCAGGAACGGTGATACATGCCCATAATCCTGGCATGGGAGGCTGAGTTGGGAGAGTTTGTAAGCCTAAGGCCTGCCTGGGTGGGCTACAAAGCCAGACTGTCCCAAAATTCAAATAAACAACAAAAACAGCTTTTCTAGACACTAGGTATGCATATGGATCATGAGTGGTCACTGAAACCAGACTGTTGGCAGATCCTGTCTAGCTACATAACCCCACAGGACAACGTTTCCCTTTGGGGCTGTGGCCTTTCCCAGCATCGCCTGCACTACTGACTGCACCGAGCCTCCTTGACTCATTTTCTGCGTGGGGCTTGTTGTCTGTCTGTTAGCTATGGCTATCAGAATCTTGAACTCTGAAAAAATCCTCCATGAGGGCTTCTGGAGTCATTGCCAAGGACCTCGCAGGTTACAACTCTGTAGGGTCATTGCCAGGTAAAAGGGGGCGCCCCCTCCATGCTGGGTGGAGGCTCTCTGTACATCCAGGTCATTGGTTCTTATTCTGCTTGGTGCCTCTAGTAAGATGGATAAGGAGAAAGCAGCCTTCGAGATCCTTCCACCGAGCAGAGGGGACTGAGAAAAGTGAAAAGTTAAACCTTTGCACTTCCCTTCTCCCGTTTAACCTCTAGAGATCTGTCACCCCAGTGCCTGGTTTAGGTCCTTCGAGGAAGCTCACAGGTCCCATTTGATTTTGGATTTTCCATCACTATAAATCCGGAGCTCGCCTCACTCCGGTGTGGGTGAGGAAGATAGAACACAGCAATCTGCTTCCAAACCTTCTGCTCACTCAGAGACTCTGTCCAATTCACTTTTGAGTAATTGGCATCGTTGGGGCTGGTGATATGCAATCTCGGCCCTGATGCCCAGTGCAATTGCAAGCTTTTCTGACAATGCTGCCACAGGCTGCCGGCTTCCTGCAGTTGAACCCACAGGGAATCTGTGAGCTCTGCTGGTAACAGGCGCATTGATGCTTACAGCAAAATTAAAATCCAGAGGAAGTCAACACTTCCTTATAAGCTAGATGGACGGATGCTAGCTTCCCATTCATTATCCAGAGAGAACCCTGGCCCTGTCTGCGCTTGATTTCCTTCTTTCCCAATGACTACGTTTGTCATGTGTGAAAAGGCCCCTAGTCTACAGATGCCCCTTCATTGGTCTGACAGCTAGGAGTGGTCAGAAGGATATATTATTCAGTTGGGAATAATTAATAGGCTTATGTGTTTTTCTTTTTCCATTTGTGCATGCGTGCGTGTGTGTGTGTGTGTGTGTGTGTGTATGTGTGTGTGTGTGTGTGTGTGTGTGTGTGTGTGTGTGATCATTTCAAGCCAGCAACAATGCTCAGCTCAGCCATCCAGAGGAGGACTATGAACCCTGGTGTTGCCCTGGTGGGTTTGGTGGCACTAACTCCTGGTGGCTCCCTAACAGGCATCCTTGGCCACATGGCTTTGGAATTCTCCAAAGGAGAAGTGTGGGGCATACATGGGCTGCAAAGAGCAGCTGCTGAATAAAGCATTGGAAATGATGGCTGAAGAGAAGACTGCTGATGTGGTGCCATCTAGAAAAACAGAGGTATCTTCATCCACAGACACGACACCAGGCACAGGACCCGAAGTGGCATTTGCTAAAGATACAGAAGAGACCAGGAAACCAGATGTGATGCTGTCAGATGTCATGCAGCCATCCAGTGAATCCGATCTATTCCTGGCTGAGGACATGGAAGGACGTGTAGGAACAGAGGTGGCCCCTGTTAAGGATGTCATATTGCCGACAGAAGATGTATCTTTGACCAAGGATATGGCACCTCCTACAGAAACTGAAATGGTCCCAGGCAAGGATGTGACACTGCCCAAAGAAACAGAGCTCACATTTGCAGTAAAAATGGACTTGGTACCACCTGAGGATATGGTACTTCCCAAAGAAACAGAGCTAGCCCCGGCCAGTGTCATGGTTTCCTCCTCAGCAATAGAAGCAGCACTGGCAAAGGATGCTGAGTCCTCTGTGGAAATACCCTCGGCTGAGGAGATGGACTTGTCCTCAGAAACAGAGGTGGGCTTGATAAGGGACTTGGCACTGTCCTCAGACACCCTGATCATCTTGACAAAGGATGTAACATTGCCCTTAGAAACAGAGGGATCTCTGGCTGAGAGCATGACTCCATCTCTGGAAAGTGAAATGACTCAGGATAAGGATATGGCTCTACCCCCTGAAGCAAAATTGGACATGGTCAGAGATATGACTCCACTCCCAGAATCAGAAGTGTCTCTGGGCAAGGAAGTGGTTATACTTTCAGAAACAAAGGTGACTAAGATCAACAATTCGACCCCTCTTTCAGAAAAAGAGGTGGCCTCAATCAAGGACATTTCTCTGTCTCCAGAAACAGAGGCTTCCCTGGCTGAGGATACCGTTCTGCCCTTAGGAACAGGGTTGACCCTGGACAACAATGTGACTCCAGCCAAGGATGTTGCGATACTCTCGGAAACAGAAGTAGCAGCAGCTCAAATTAAAGACAAGGAAAATGCACAGTCCCAAGAACTAAGTAAAGACTCCCAGTTAGAATCTGTCCAGCACAAGGGGCAGTCAGCAGTACCTCCTTGCATGATTCTACCAGAACCAGTCAAAGCTGCAGACCAAAAGTCTAACTTGCCAGTAGATGAAGGTACTCTGCTAGAGAACTTAGAGCAGAAGGAAACCTCCAGCAGTCAGTCTTCTGACTTTCTGCAGGCATGCTTCCCGGTGACTCATTTGCTCCCATGGCTGTTGGATCTCAGGAGTGGTCTGTGGAAGCCTCAGACTCTCCATACTCAGAATCCTTGGTTTCTCCAGAAGGTAGTCTAGAAATCCTACAGCCGGCAGCAGAGTGATCCAGGGAAATAGAAGTTGAATCAGCAAAAGAGGCTTACTGCCCATCAATAAACGAGTTCTTGCTTGACTTGACTCCCTGCTTCGTCTGTTTGTCTCCGGGTAAGAGGGAGGCTGGGGAATGGGTGAGCAGCGCGCACTTGCCTTTCCTCGGTTCCAGGCCACCTCTTCACAGGTGACCTAAGTTCTCTGTGGCAGGTCCCCACAGAGAAGGGATGAAATATGACCTGTGGTTCATTTCAATCGGCAGAGTACCTTGATACATCGTGGTTTGTGCCAGTTAGAGAAGGGAACCAGTGATGGGGCAGGGGGATGACTGGCAGAGCGCAGGTAGCTACCGAAGTCACCAAGGCTGGCACTGATGGTGCCTGTGTCATAGATGAGCCTGAAGTAGGTCATAGGTCCCTTCCCTTTGCCCACCTTGGACTTGAGGAAGGTGCTGGATTTTCCTGAGTAATTGCCCAGACAGGGCTGCCTTGAATGTGGCATCTATGCTTTGGAGAAGATACATGATTCTTCTAAGAACATGCCCATGGGGCTGTTAAGGAGGAAGACAGAATGGTGTTGGAGGAGGCTGCAGGACCCCCGAAAGTTCTCACTGGGGCCAGTGATAGAGATGTGGAGACAAGCACAGGCATGGAGGAACAGCTCATGGCACTCCAAGGCTTTTTCTTTTCTTCCCCTTTCTTTCTTTCTTTCATTTTTTTTAGACAGAATCTCTCTAACATAGCCCTGGCTGTCCTGGAACTCACTCTGTAGACCAGGCTGGCCTCGAACTTATAAAGATCTGCCTGCCTTGGCCTCCCTAGTGCTGGGATTAAAGGTCTGTGCCATCGCCACCACCACCTGGGCCAGGCTGTGCTTCCAAGTTCCATGGCCACTTAGACGTGACAGAAGCTGGATCCTTGAGTCCAACAGAAGGCAAGGGGAGATCTGGAAGAGCCACATGCCCAGCGCTGTTATGTGGGCTCTGAGGATCCAGCTCAGGTCCTCGTGCTTGCTCGGCAAGCACTCTACTGACTAAGCCAGCTCCCCAACCCCAGAAGATACCTCTCATATTAAAGGCCTTCAACCCGACCACCACAGACAACCTGGGAGGCAGAGGCTGCCCCACCCCCCTCCAGTTCCAGCCACTTCTTTCTCAGATCCTTCCCTAGCCAAACGGAGACACAGCTGGTTTCCAGAACACCTGCCGTCTCACCTGGTTGAAACAAGGCCGGAGGGCATGACTCATAGTTTCCACATGAGACACTCCGTGTCACACTCTCACCTCATTCATGGGTTTCTTCCGTCTCTTCTTTTCCTTCCGAACACTTCCCGTGGAATGACTCACTTAAAAACTCACTCTATTGCTGAGCATGGCGGCGCATGCCTTTAGTACCAGCACTTGGGAGGCAGACACAGGCAGATCTCTGAGTTCCAGGCCAGCCTGGTCTACAGAGCCAGTTCCAGGACAGCCAGGGCTACACAGAGAAACTGTTTTGAAAAACAAACAAACAAAAAAAAAGAAAGAAAGAAAGAAAGAAAGAAAGAAAGAAAGGAAGAAAGAAAGAAAAGGAAAGAAAAAAGAAAAGAAAGCAAGCCCATTATTTGAAAGAAAAGCTGCAGCTGTTCACTCCCATTTGCATCAAAGTGAAGAATTTTAAAAGGTTTATATCTTTTTTTTTTCAAGACAAGGTTCTTCTATGTAGCTCTGGCTGTTCTGTAACTCCTTCTCTCTGTAGCCCAGGCTGGCCTTGAACTCACAGAGATCTGCCTGCCTCTGCCTCCTGAGTGCTGGGATTAAAGGCGTGCGCCACGACCACCTGACTCAGTAAGCACTCTTAACTGCTAAGCCAGCTTAGCTAAATGGGCAATCTTCAGGTTCAACCAGAACTCCTTCTCCAAAAACTGGGTAAATACTGAGTGGTCGGTCCTAGAAACATCTCTCCAGCTAAGTGGAAGGTTTCTAAGCTGTACTGGAAAAAAAAAAAAAGACACACAGAGCTGGAGATGTGGCTCAGGTGGTAAAGTACTGCCTGACATGCATAAAGCCCTGGGTTATGTCCCCAGGAATATAAACTAGGTTTACACAGTTGTAATCCTCCCACTTGGAGGTAGAGGCAGGAGGATTAAGGTCCTCTTTGGCTACATTTCGAGTCTGAGACTAGTCTAGGATATGTGAGAGTATGGATCCAAAGTAGTTGCCCATGAGTAGGAGACTGGGTCTACACAGTGCCCCTCACTAGTACAACACCCAGGAAATCTCTCAATGGATTCCTCCCATGGGAAATCTCTGCTACAGTAAAAGGGAAATGGGGGAAGGGCTATACTGCCATACGTAGTGGGGCATAACTTTAATCTTAGCACTTGGAAGGCTAGGATAGGAGGGCTGTGAATTCCAAGCCAGCCTTGGCTACATAGTGAGCATTGGTTTTGTTATGCATCTCAGTGGTTAGTGCTCACCAAGCATGAAGTAAGCCTTGGGATTGATCCCCCACTATCACATAAGCTGGGCACATTGGTGTACCCCTATAATCCTCTCACTCAGGCAGTAGGGTCAGGATCAGAAGTTCCAGGTCCCCCTCAGCTAGAGAGAAAGGAGGAAGGCCTGGAGAAAGGAAGGAAATAGACTGTTGTCGTTTGTTTTAAGAAGAGGGAGGATCAGGGCTGGAGAGATGGCTCAGCAACTAAGAGCACCTACTGCTCTCGCAAAGGGCCCGAGGGCCTTTCCTGTCACCCACATGGGGCAGCTCACGGAGATCTGGGGCCCTCTTCTGACTTCGTTGGGCATACACACATGTGGCATACACTCACACATATACACATGTATTGCTGTGAAGAGACGCCATGACCTCGGCAACTCTTCTAAAGGGAAACATTTAATTGGGTTCAGAGGTTCAGTTCATCATCATCATGGCGGGATGCGGTGGTGTGCAGGCAGACATGGTGCTGGAAAGGTAGCCAAGAGTTCTACATCTTGTGTAGGCAACAGGAAGTGACATGTCTCTCTGGGTGTAGCTGGAGCATAGGAGACCTCAAAGCCTACCCTCACAGTGACACATTTCCTCCAACAGAGCTACACCTACTCCAACAAGGCCACACTTCCTATTAGCTCCATTCCTTTTGGGGGCCATTTTCTTCAAGCTACCACAACATACAAATAAAAATAATTTTGAAAAGCTTTAAAAACAGGAAGAATGGGCTAGGTGTGGCCATGCATGCCTTTTCTCCCAGCACTAAGGAAGCAGAGGCAGGTGGATCTCTGTATATATAACAAACTAAGTGTGTATCTGGGGGATGGGGATTGAGCACGGAACAGGTTGAGATAGTTTAGCTATGGATATATCCACACAGTGATTGGGTTATCTGGAGAGGGAGAGGGAGAGGGGGGAGAGGAGAGGGAGACGGGGGAGAAGGAGGAGAAGGAGGAGGAGGAAGAAGAGGAGGAGGAGGAAAAAAGAGAAATAATTCAGAGAAGGCTTATTTTGCGTGCTAGTCTCAGATCAACAGATGTTCTGGAAGGATATCCATGCTTCTCTCACAGATAGATCAGCAGTGTTCTGAGTGATGGCCCCAGTCAAGGGAACTAGCCTAGCTAAGACCAGCTCACCATCTTCATTTCGTCCCAGCAGACGTACGCAGGCCTGCCCTTCATGGACCCATGCAGGCCTGCCCTTCATGGACCCATGCAGGCCTGCCCTTCATGGACCCATGCAGGCCTGCCCTTCATGGACCCATGCAGGCCTGCCCTTCATGGACCCATGCAGGCCTGCCCTTCATGGACCCATGCAGGCCTGCCCTTCATGGACCCATGCAGGCCTGCCCTTCATGGACCCATGCAGGCCTGCCCTTCATGGACCCATGCAGGCCTGCCCTTCATGGACCCATGCAGGCCTGCTCTTCATGGACCCATGCAGGTCTGTTCTTCATGGACCCATGCAGGCCTGTTCTTCATGGACCTATGCAGGCCTGCTCTCCATGGACCTATGCAGGCGGCTGCCCATCTATGGGGCCTGGGTGTCCAATATGTACAAGGGCAAGAAGCACGCAGAGATGCCACCCCACCTCTTCATCTCCCTCAGCACCTACCATGACATGCTCTGCAATGCACACCAGTGGGTCTCCTGGGGACTGAGCTGCACCCCCAGCCTGTGCTCTTTCCTCTTTATGTCGCTTTATAAATAGGTAGCTGCTGAGCTTCTGGCCTTTCTGCAAGAGTGTGCCTGGCATGGGTTCATGGCCACAGGTGCCAACAGATCTGGGTTTGGGCTTCCAAGTGCAGTCAAGGCTGTTTCTGAAGCTGAGTGGGATTTCCAGAAGGGCTGACTGCTTGGGTAGGGGACTATCAAATGCTTAATTTCTAAACGTTTCCTAATTACATCTTCCTGTGGCTGTTTTCTTCCCCACAGATCATGGAAATCAGTCTATGCTAATCACGTAAGTGTCTCTTCCGTCTCTCAGTCTATATACATATAATTAGGCCTGTGCCTTACACATATAATTAAGCCTTCTCGGAATTAATCCGGGGACTTTGAGCAGAACTCTGCAGGCAATGAGTGGGCTTAGCGGGGTGAGGGAGGCTGCACCTGCTAAACTCATAGGGTGGATAGGGAGGTCTGGAGTCTCGGAGGCTTCCTTACCTGCTCATCCGTCTGGTCTGAGGGAATGCGACATGACTGGAAAGGTGCAGGTTTCTACGTCTTCCCCTCTCTGAGGACAATCCCCTGGGACCCCTCCACTGTCACCTTCTGTTTTTCACCTACAGTGGAGACTCTGGCACTGACTGAGAACACAAAGAGAACCACTCAGTGCATTACTGACTTTAGCTGAACTGGAAAACAAGTCCCCTCCCCACCCCAAGAAGGTCTAGCTCCCTCTTCAGGTCTAGTGGTCCATGTAGCAAGGCTGCCTGGTCCTTAGGCTGCTCTGTGGGTTAGAGCCAAGAGATAAGATTGGGGAGAAGCAACTGAGGGTGGGTGTCATACAGGGAAGGGGTGGCTATAGACCCTGGTTTTGTTTCAGAAGGACAGGGGCTGAGCCCCTTGCACATGTTGAAGCAGAAATGGGAACAGGGACTCCTTGTTAAGCTATTTCCACAAGGCCCTGGCCACTTCTGGAACACAGGATTATTTGTGGGGTCATTATAAAAAGCAAACAAAGAGGTGGGCAGTGGTAGCACACGTCTTTAATCCCAGCACTCGGGACGCAGAGGCAGGTGGATATTTGTGAGTTCGAGCCCAGCCTGGTCTACAGAGTCGGTTCCAGGACAGACAGGGTTACACAGAGAAGCCCTGTCTCAAAAACCAAAGCAAAACAACAATAACGACAACAAAACCCCCAAAACAATAACAGAGGGCCAGTGAGATGGCTCAGTGGGTAAGGGTGCTTGCCACTAAACCTAATGACCTAAGTTCGACCCCTTGGACCTATTGGTGGAAGGTGAGAACAAACTCCGATGTTCAACTTGTACCATGGCACATGCGCTCTCCCCCATAAATGAACAAACAAACAGATAATTAAATAATAGAGTTGGGCATAGTGGTGCAAATTTGTATTTACCTCATGGGGGAAGCTGAGGCAGGAGGATTATCAGATCAAAGTCAGCCTGAGATACATCAGGCTGTCTCAAAAAACCATCCCAGCTAGATAGACATCTGTCATTCCAGCACTCAGGAGATAGAAGCAGGAGGATCAGAAGTTCATCATCCTTTTCTTTGGTTTTTTTTTTTTTTTTTTTTTTTTAGACAGGGTTTCTCTGTGTAGCCCTGGCTGTCCTGGAACTTGCTATATAGACCAGGCTGGCCTCGAACTCACAGAGATCCGCTGCCTCTGCCTCCTGGGTATTGTGGGGTAGAGAGAGGAGGATCATGAGTTTGAGGCTGGGCAGGGAAACAGTGAGTTTAAGGCCAGTCTGGGTTACATAGTAAGACTGTCTCAAACAAAAAACACTGTATCTGGTATGAACACCTAGACCATCTCAGTATCACTGACCCATCTGTCCTTGGCATGCATCGTTTTGCAGTGTAGAGTCAATTCTTGATTCACTTCATGAGTTAAAGAAACCTGGGCCAGAGAGATGGCTCAGCACAAAATAAACGTAATGAAAATAGTTTTTTTAAAGGCCACAGGCTACATGTGCTGGCACATGCCTTTAATCCCAACACTTTGGAGACAGAGGCAGATGGATCTCTGTGTGTTCAAGGTCAGCCTGGTCTACAGAGTGAGACCCTGAATAAGCCAAAGGCCTTACGTGATCAGAGAAACTTGTTTCTGTTAGCTGTGTTCTTTCCTGCTGTGGCCTTCAAGTGACATGACCTCAGAAACATGAGGCCATAGCTGTGTTAAAGTGGGTTTGAACATGAGAAGTGAGCTCAATTCTTACCAGAAACACACTTTCCAGAAGGTCACAGCATCGTCGCATGGCAAGAAATGACTGAGTTATAGGAGTGGTACCCCAGAGATGGGTCTGAAGAAAATTTAAGGACCACGCTCAAGTTCTTTGAGTGGCCCCCAGTGGAGGAGCCAGCCAATCAGGTTTGGGATAGAAAAGTGGGGATGACTCACATGGCTCCCAAGATAGAGTCCTCCACTCCTCTGCTGGAAGATCCCAGGGAAGTACTTGTGTGTGGGCGATGCCCAGAGATCTGAAAATTACTAGGAAAAGACTACAAAAACCCCAGCTGGGTTTACTAAGGGTGTGGTGACCATTGGTGGGAGGATTTCCCACAGCTGTCAAAATCTCGAATTATCTGTCTATTGTACTCCTAAATTATTAAAATACTCCAGAAATCCCAGAGTGCATTACATCTGAAGCTGTGGTATGCAGCCCAAAGATACTTGGTTCCTGGGTCATGTGTCTTAAGCTTTGGTTTCAGATGATAGAATTAATCACTAGCACCAGTTTTCACTCACAGATGAAGAAACTGGGCTAGAGAGTCAGAATGGTTCTGCCTAGCTGACCCAGAAACCGATGGATCTAGTTCTCATCAGACACGGTTTTTATTTTCCTTAAAGATTTGTTTTTATTATTTTTAGCTCTGTGTGTGTGTGCGCGCCCGCGCGTGCGCGTGCGCGTGCGCGTGCGTGCGTGCGTGCGTGTGTGTGTGTGTGTGTGTGTGTGTGTGTGTGTGTATGCGCACATGAGTGCAGGTACCCTCTGGAGATGGTGTCAGATCTCTTGGTGCCAGCGTTACAAGAAGTTGTGAGCTTCGGACGTGAATTCTGAGACCCAAACTTGGATCCCTTGGAAAAGCTGTTGACCACAGAGCTATCTCTTTGAGCTCTGCTTTCAGTTTCTTGATTTTTGTTTTGTTTTGTTTCGCTTTGCTTTATTTTTTATTATTTTTCTGAGACAGGGTCTCACTATGTAGCCTTGATTGGCCTGGAACTCTGAGAGAAAATAACTCTGAGGAAAGTGAGATGGACCTGCCCGCCCCCCCCCCAGGGCAAAAACGGGACAGCCACAGTGAATGGTGGCTTACAGAAAGAAGACAGCCACTCAGAGCAGAAACCGAGCGCCAGGCCAGGCCCACCTCAAAGCTCTCAAAGCCAGCAGTGTCCAGCAATCAATAAAGAATTGTCACGGGGTGGTGGTGGCGCACGCCTTTAATCCCAGCACTCGGGCGGCAGAGGCAGGCGGATCTCTGTGAGTTCGAGGCCAGCCTGGTTTACAGAGCGAGTTCCAGGACAGGCACCAAAGCTACACAGAGAAACCCTGTCTCAAAAAACAAAACAAAAAAGAATTGTCTCTGCAGCTCAGTGTCCAAGGTCTTGCTCACTCTGAAGATCCTGTCATACATAGATGGCCTTGCCCAGAGTCTGGATGGAGTTTTGACATGACATCGTTCCATACTCCGGCCCCTTTGCACAAACTCATTACCCACTTGACCCATGACCCGATGATGTCCTTCTGGAATTCCCTGTTTGATTTCTGCCTTATGGAAATCTGACCAGAGAGCTTAGGTGGTAGGAGTGTCCTTCTCCCTGACCCGTGGTAGGGACACAAATGGACTATTCTGGAAATGTGTATCTTTCTGTCCATCTTGGCCCCTCCTGGGCATGTTTGCCTTAAGCTCATTCCCTCATCTGTACCCAGTCCTGTTTCTGAGGGTCCTCAGCCAGCTACTGGGCTTAGCCAGCTTAGGGACCCCATAGAGACTGAGCAGTAGGAGAGAAAACCCCACATTGCTCTGCCTGGTGGGGCCTCAGGAAGTGTTATGCGCCTTCTGTAGTCTTGGCTGCCTGGCAGAGGCATCCCCTAGGCATTCTGCACCTCACCTGTGTCCCCGCAGACTGGAAAACCCTTACTTATCTGTTGTTTAACAGCCTCTACCTCCTCCTAAGAGTGGCCCTCAGCCCCTTCATCACCTAGAGCCATGCCTCTGCGTCAGCACCTGTGGTGGTTTGAAGATGGCCCCCATAGGACATAGGGCGCGGTGCTGTTAGGAGGTGTGGCCTTGTTGGAAGAAGTGTGTCACTGTGGGCAGGCTTTGAGGTTTCAGAAGCTCAAGCCAGGCCCAGAGTGTCACTTTTTCTTTCTGCTGCCTGTGGATCCAGGTGTAGAACTCTCAGCTACCTCTCCAGCACCAAGTCTGCCTGTATGCTGCCATGCTTCCCGCCCTCCCAGGGTCCTGGGGAAGATGCTATGTCCGGCGGGGGGTTATCTGAGGGAAAATAATCTATGTACACCATGCTCTTTTGTCCGTTTACTTTATTTCTCTAAGACAAAATTCTATCTATACAGCTTCAGCTCCGTCCTCCCATTCAGCTCCTCTCTGTCCCTGCTGCCCTGTCATCGACCTAACTAAGCTCTGCTTTCGTCCTCATCTTCCTCTTCGGTTCCTTCGTCCTCCATCTTTTCTTCCTCTTCTCCTCTCCTGACCTGATTCACCTACAATCTACAAAAAAAAAAAAAAAAAAAAAAAAAAAAAACTTCCTTGCTCCTCACTCCTCAGCCTGAGCCACACTCTATAAAAAAAAATCTGCCTTACCGTCTACAGAAACTCTGCCTTCTTCTCTTCTTTAAACCTCTGAACTGAAAGCCAGCTCCAGTGAAATGTTTTCCTTTATAAGAGTTGCTGTGGTCATGGTGTCTCCTCACAGCAAACCCTAATTAAGACAGCACCCCTGGATTTTATTTTGTTGTTCTAGTTTTAAAAAAACGTTATGGTGGAGCCAGGTATGGTGGGCCATTCCTTTAGTCCCAGCACTTGGGAGGTAGAGGCCAGCCTGGTCTACAAAATGAGTTCCAAGATAGCTGGGTCTACACAGAGAAAGCCTGTCTCCAAAAAAAAAAGTTACTGTATGTATATTGGGGTGTCCATATACCACAGCTTGTGCGTGGAGATCAGAGGTCAACTTTGTGGGGTCATTTCTCTCTCCACCTTATGTGTGTTCCAGATATCAAACTCAGGTTAGGGTTATGTGGCAAGCGTCTTACCTACCAAGCCAACCCACAGACCCTTTGTTCTGTTTCTTTGAGACAGGCTCTCTTGTAGTCCAGGTTGGCATTGAACTCCATATGTAGCTAAGTCTGGCTTCAAACTACTGATCTTCCTGCCTCCATCTCCCAAACGCTCAGATTACAGGAGTGTTTGCTCCCCACACCCAGTGAGCCCCCAGACTTCAATACGGAAATGGATTTTTCTCAATGATTAGACTGTGTTGCATCTTAAAAACCTTAAGCAATGCAATGCCCCCCACTGGCCTTATTCCCTCACCATAACTTCAACCGTTGTCAACTTCCTGACCTGAAATGGGGTCCCCACAGCATCTAACCACCCAGGAAGCCTGTATTACCCCATCCCCACTCTTATTTATTGAGAGAAGGAGTTGTTCTAGGTGGTCTTGACATTCCCAAAGGCCTCTGGGACAGAGTTTGCTTTGATGATGTGATCCTTCAGGGACCCGTGATCCAGAGAGAACCCCAAGGAGGAATGACCATTTAGCTGCTTCCTGGGCATCCTGGGGAAGGGGCTGGAATTGCAAATGACACTGGGGGAGGCTGGGGAATCAGGACCAGAAGGTTTCTGCATGCAATACCTTAGAAGGGTGTCACAGGATGTCATCTGTCCATCTTTGCTCTGTGATACTGGGAGGGGGGCTTGCCTAGTAACAATGGCAGTCTTGGTTCTAAGCTGTCATTCTTTCACTTCACTGTTGGCTAAGAGACCCCTGAGGAAGCCCAAAGCCCCCTTTTCCTTGCCCATCATTGGTCTACCTCCCCCAATCTGTGTTTCTTTCCCACTGAGCCACAGCCTCAGCCCCTTACTGGGGGATTCTAGGCTATGTGTGTGGAGGCCGAGAACATCAGCTGTCCTGAGCTTTCACTCTCTGCCTTATTTCCTCAAGGAAATACTGAACCTGGAGCTAAGCTGGTGGCCAACAAGTTCCACCGATCCCTCCTGTCTCCACTGCCCACGACAGAAGCATTATAGGCATGTGTGACCACATGTGGGTGCTGAAGTCTGAACTTAGGTCCTCCAGGTGTGCAATAAGCCCTCTTACCCGCTCCCTCTTGTTTAATTATTGCATTTTGAGACAGGATTTGGCTAAGTTACTCAGTGGGCTTTGAACTCATGATACTTCTGCCTTCTTGCTGGTGTTAGATGGTGGCACTCATTTAATCCCAGTACTCAGGAGGCTGAGGCAGGAAGATTATAAATTCAAGACCTGCTTGGGCAACTTAGTAAGATGTGGCTCAGTGGTAGAGCACCTGCCTCGAATCCCCCAGTGAGGGGTTGGGGGTGTGCCTATATATGTAACACACATATATAGCTCATATATATAGAATATCTAGCATGCATGAGCTAGGTAGTGGCTTCTATTCCTAGCAATGAAAACAAACAAACTAAACCACCCAGGGCTTATTAGAGAATTTAAAGAACACCGTCATTTTTCAGAAAATAAGAATTAGTGTTTTGTAGCTGGTCCGTGGTGGCATACACTTTTAGTTCCAGCACTCAGAAGGCAGAGGCAGGTGGATCTCTGTGAGTTAGAGGTCAGCTTAGTCTACAGATCGAGTTCCAGGATAGCCAGGGCTACACAGAGAAACCCTGTCTCAGAAAGAGAGAGAGAGAGAGAGAGAGAGAGAGAGAGAGAGAGAGAGAGAGAGAGGGAGAGTTTTGAAATCTGCTGTTGATACCCTGTGAAAGGAATGACTTTGCTGCAGAGAAAACCACAGGCTTAACATTGGGCTCTGACTCACTGCCTGTGTATTAAGGACAAGATGTAACCCCTTTCAGCTAAAAGCAGTGAATCATAATAGAATTGTTTTCACACTGAAGATGCCCCAGAACCTCAGGGTCTGGTGTGGTGGCCCATGCCTTTGTTCCCAGCACTCAGGAGGTAGAGGCAGGTGGATCTCTATGTGTTCTAGACCAGCCTTGTCTACACAGCAAGTTCAGCCAGTCAGGGGTACATAGTGAGACTCTGTCTCAAAACAAAACAAAACACAAAAACAAAAAAACCCCAGCCTAATTGTTCCTGCATGGTAGGGGTGAGGGGTGGGGAATCTTGCCTTCTGTATATAGTGTAGGGTATTGCAAAAATGTTTTTTTTAAACCAATGTTCAGCCCTGAAAACATATACATAAAGTAACATAGATTGAGCAGGTTGTATTTACGTATTTAGGAAAAAAAATATACACATATAACAACAACTAATGAAACAAGAGGCTGTGAATTTGAAAGAGGGAGGGAGAGGGGTATATGGGAGGGTTGGGGAGGGTGGAGATGGGAGATGAGACAATTATAATCTCAAAGAGTAAAACATCTATATTTTAAAAACTAGGGTTTAAAAACATTTATTTATCTATATTTATTTATTAAGCGTGTGTGTGTGTGTGTGTGTGTGTGTGTGTGTGTGTGTGTAAGAGGACAACCTGCAGGAGCCAGATTTCTCCTCCCACCGAGTTCAAGGTCATCAGGCTTGGCAGCAAGTGCCTTCACCACTGATCCACCACCCTTATTTTGAAACATGGTCTTGCTTTGTGGAACAGGCTAGTTTTGAACCCACGATCTTCCCGCCACTGCCTCTGGACTGGGATTCCAGGTGTGCACCACTCTAGGCACAGCCGGAGAAGCTATTGTCTTTTATCCAATAAAGAAACCTGACTCAGGTATAGCTAGCTCTTCCTCTGGTCACCTTGGACAGCTCAGTCGCCCCCTTGGGCTCTCTCTCCTCCCCATCCGTCTTCTGGAAGCGATAATCCCACACCAGAAGCGTCCCTTCATCATTTGTTGCCTGACGGTTCAATTGCATTATCTTCTTGCTTTCTAGTTTGCTCAGCGTAGATGGAAGTCAGGCAGGAGATAAGACTGCAATCCACCCGGGAAGGGTACACAAGCAGCCCCAAAGGCAGAGTAAGATGCACACAGCCTGCCACTAAAACAAACATCTGCCGTCATCTGAGAGCTAATGAGAGGAACAGAGCTAAGAACTTCTTCTGTGTTAGTAACAATTAGGCCACATGTATGCTTTTGGGCACACATATATGTACATATATATGTGTGTGTATGTTTATGTATGTGTGTGTGTGCATGCACACGCGTGTGCGTGCAGATGAGCGAGTAGACCAGAGGTTAACATCAAGTGTCTTTATTCAGGATGCTCTTCACCTAGAGTTTTGAGATAGGGTCTCTCACTGAACCTCAAGCTGGTTTACTTACCTAGTATGGCTGGCCAGCCAGCTAGCCCCAGGATGTGCCAATCTCTGCCCTCTCCCCAACACTGAGATTAAGGATGCATGCCATGCCACCATATCCAGCTTTTAAGTATGCGCAGGGGACCCAAACTCAGATCCTCATGCTGGCACAACAAGCAGTCTATCCACTGAGTCGTCTTCTCAGCCTTCTCCTTTGTCAATAACAATTAGGCTGGGGGGGCGTATGTATTTGTGTGTTGCAGGTGCGTGCGTGTGTGTGTGTGTGTGTGTGTGTGTGTGTGTGTGTGTCTTGTGGAGGCCAGAGATCAATGTCAGAGACCTTCCACCTTGTTTTTCTGAGGCAGGGTCTCTCTTTGGCCTTGAGCTCACCAGGTGGGCTCGGCTGACCAGCCAGGGAGCCCTCCTGTCTCTGTGTCCCCAGCACTGGGATTATAAGCGTGCACCACTATACCCAGCTTTTGTATGTGGACACAGGGGATGGAACTCAGGTCCTCATGCTGGTGTGGTAGGTAGGCACTTTACTCACCGAGCTATCTTCTCAGCCCAGGCAGCCTGTATTTGGGGGAAAAAAGGATACTGCCGTGAACCATAAGCTCGAAGGATGTATGAGACTCTGGAACCTGGTTCCCACACTTCATTGGCTATTAAAAAATGTCTGGAGCAGAGCAACCCCACCTTTGCCGAATGGGAGCTTGTCTGACCCTCAGGATAAGATCAGAAAACACGAAGGATGCTTTATCTGGAAAGCTGCTCAGCCACATGATGCTATACATACATGCTGGGTAGGGAAATTTCTAGTGATTTTTGTTCATTTTTTAAAAAAATAACTTTATTCATTTATTTATTTAATTGTGATCTCACTGTGTATTCCTGGATGCCCTAAAACTCACTTTGCAGACCAGGCTGGCCTCGAACTCACAGAGATCCACCTGCCTCTGCCTCCTGAATGCTGGGATTACAGGTGTGCGCCACCGTGGTGGCGCTCTTTTTGTTGTTGTTGACGTTTTGAGTCAGGTTTGCACTATGTAGCCCAGGCTGGCCTTGAGCTCCTAAGCTCCCAATCCTATTGCCTCGGTTTCTCAGGTGCTGGGATTACAGGCGTGCAACGCCGTACCCAGCAGAGGTGACTTAACAAGCAAAGCCTTCTTTAGGGGCTGAGGCCATGGTTCAGTGGCTGCCACAAAAGTGTAAGGTCCTGAATTCAGACCCACATAAGAAGCCGTGAGCCTCTCATCTCAGCACTGAGGAGATGGGGACAGGAGGGCCCCTGGGGCTCAATAGCCAGCTATTCTAGCTGAATTAGAGAGTTCCAGATTCAGTGAGAGACCCTGCCTCAAAAAAATAAGGTGGAGAATGATTGAGGCAGACACCTAACATTGTTCTCTGGCCTCCACATGAATGAGTATGCATGTTTATACATACACATTGCACACACACACACACACACATATGAAATAAATGAGTAAATAAACCTTCTTTGAGCATATCAAGTTTCCTGAAATTTATCCCAGGAAGACTAGTTTTAGAATATGAAACTATTGTTAATGATTTTAAATTAATTTTGTTTTATTATAAAGAGGAATCAAATATAAATTAATGGCCAGAGGCTCTCTTTAGTCTTCGGACTGTGGTGGTGGAGGGAGGGTCCTCCTGGCTCATTCTAGAAGACACATTCCCAGCTGTTGTTTGCTGCAGTAGATAGACACAGGAAGAAGGGGGATCAGTGCCCTCCCAGGAGAGGGTGCGGGATGAAGCCTTGTCTGGATCTCTGTGTGCTCCTTAAAGACCAAACATGGACACAGATCCTGGGCCCAGAAATAGCCCCTTGCCCCATAGAGCCTTGGAATTCTGCAGGGTCATCTCAAGGAAGGGAGAGCCAGAGGAGGCGGCTGCTGGAACCCTCCGTGCTGGCTTTGAAGTGAGGCCCAGGACATGCTGTTCTGAGCAGAGGGCTCCTAAATTGTGGCAGAGACAAGCCTGGGATCCAGACAAGGACTTCTTCGCTGCCAGACAGTTTGAAAAGTCTCTGTTCCAAGCCCACTAGAGGTTTCCCAGGGAGTGTGTGTTCTAGAAGCCCCAAACATGGCCGCCAAGCTGCTGAAGACCAGTTTGCCAAGGTGTACAGACCTTGCTACTCCACTCCCCTGCTCCTTCCTCCCTACCCCCTCTCCACTTTTATTGAGTCTGTTCCCTTTGGGACATAGCCTCAGGGACCCGAGGTTGGCCTCAGATTCAATATATAGCTGAAGATGACCTGCCCCACAGGAGGACTTATGAAAAAGAACTTGGGTTCTTTTTCTTATGAAAAAGAATGGAAGGATGTGACAAACTCCTAAGCCCTAGACAGATGTGACCAGGAAAACAAGGACTCAATATAGTACAGGGCTTAGGACCAACATCTATCCTCAAGCCCTGGTCCTACTGATGTTCTGAGGAACATTATTAAACCTCTGTGAGTTCAGTTATGCTATGTGTGACACAGCATAAGAGTTACTGTGTTGTGGAATTTTTGGTGGAGTGGATAGAACCTAGGATATTGTGCATGCTAGAAAAATGCTCTATTCCTGAGCTACACCCCAGCCCCTCACTGGGGGATTCTAGGCTGGTGTTCTACCACTGAGCCACACCCCAGCCCCTCACTGGGGGATTCTAGGCAGATGCTCTACCACTGAGCCACACTCCAGCCCCTCACTGGGGGATTCTAGGCAGATGCTCTACCACTGAGCCACACCCCAGCCCCTCACTGGGGGATTCTAGGCAGATGCTCTACCACTGAGCCACACTCCAGCCCCTCACTGGGGGATTCTAGGCAGGTGCTCTACCACTGAGCCACACCCCAGCCCCTCACTGGGGGATTCTAGGTAGATGCTCTACCACTGAGTCACACCCCAGCCCCTCACTGGGGGATTCTAGGCAGGTGCTCTACCACTGAGTCACACCCCAGCCCCTCACTGGGGGATTCTAGGTAGATGCTCTACCACTGAGTCACACCCCAGCCCCTCACTGGGGGATTCTAGGCAGGTGCTCTACCACTGAGCCACACCCCAGCCCCTCACTGGGGGATTCTAGGCAGATGCTCTACCACTGAGCCGCAGCCCAGCCCCTCACTGGTGGAATTCTAGCTCCCTTTTCATTTTTTCTCATTATGTTGCCCAGGCTAGCCTTGAGTTCACTCTATAACCCCGAACTTGCCATCCTCCTGATTCCCTTGTATCTGAGATGACAGGCATATGCCGCTAGGCCCCGCCCACCTACAACTCTTGACCTAGACCAGAGCTGGAGCACTCTCTCTGCGTCTTTCTCAACTTTCCACCTCTCATCTCTTTTAAGGAATTTGCAGCAGCCTGTGCAGATCTGGGCCCATCCACGTTTCAGTTCAGTTTTAAAGACACCAGTGTATGTGTGCAGGTGCATGCATACAGGCATATGCATGTGTGTGCTATGTGAGCATACATGTTTGTGTGCACATGTGCAAATGCATATGGAAGCTAGAGGACAACTGTTCCTCAGGAGTTGTCCACCTTGTTTTTTGACACCAAATAAGCTAAGCTGCCTAGACAGTGAGCCCCAGGGATCCACCTGTCTCTGCATTCCCAGTGCTGGGGCTACACGTACATGCCACCGTGCCCAGCTTTTTTGCAAGAGTTCTGAGAATCAAACTCAGTCGCTCATGCTTGACTGAGTCATTTCCCCTGGACATGTTCATTCATTGTCTGTCTGTCTGTCTGTCTCTCCATATCCTCTTCCTCCTCTCTCTTTTGTTCTGTTTTTTCTTTCTTTTTTAAAAGTTTATTATGTATACAGGGTTCTGTCTGCATGTATGCCTGCAAGCCAGAAGAGGGCGCCAGATCTCATTACAGATGAGCCACCATGTGGTTGCTGGGAATTGAACTCAGGAACTCTGGAAAAGCAGCCAGATGCTCTTAACCGCTGAGCCATCTCTGCAGCCCCCTTGTTCTGTTTTTTTTCATCCTTAATAGTTTATCCAAGGGCCTTCAACTCTGAATGTCCATGTCACCTCCACAGCGCTCACTTGGACAAGAGAATCACCGAGACCCAGGCTTCCCACCCTCATGCAACTCAAGCATTCTCGGGACCTGGATCACTTGGAGCCCAAAGCTCCCCATGTGTTCTCAATATGTACCCAGAGGCCCAGAGACCATCACTTTGGTTGCAAACAGGTCTGTGGGGAAGGATGAGCAGCTTCAAAACACCTGCTCACTCCTGAGGGCATTTAAGGCTGACCCTGGGACTAACTGCAGCAGCTCTCTGTAGGTGAGTACGGAAGACGGGGGGCTTATACTTGTGCTTGTAGGCATCGGGGAGTCCTCTGGCCTCTTCTGCTTGGGCACTGACTCTTCTTCCTATAGTAGGCCATGAAACTGTCTGGGCTCTTAGGATCCTCTTGCCAAGACTCCACCTAAGGGCTTACCCTGAGAAGGTCTAAGTTGCTGCGTCTCTTGGTTGAAGTTAGCTGTGGCTTATGACATAGTGACTCTGAAATTGTCTTTATGACAGCTAAGGAGGAAGCAGCAACTGCTGGATAAATATCTACTCTGCTAAGCCTAGATATAAGCTGTTGTGTACAGACAGGGTTATTTCTTTATTATAAAATAGGCTTTTGTGTGTGTGTTAGGCAAGTTAGCCCAACTATGGGCTAATATGTTTAGGCCATGCTGAAGGTGGGCAGGTTAGCTGAAGGGTCAACAAGTTAGCTATGCTCTATGCATTTCCCCCCCTCCCCCATTTGAGGCAGTGTCTCCCTAGGTAGCTCAGGCTAGCTTCATACTCCCAATCCTCCTGCCTCAGCTTCCCGAATGCTGAGATTTGAGGCCTGGGCTACCAGGCCTGACTTCCAGTGCATTTTTAGCTTTAGTTCTGATGTTTTAAATTTTCTGGTGGCTTTGAGTAGAATCTTCCAAATAGCAGCCTAGAGTTCTGGTAACCTGTGTCTTGGCTGTCCTCCTGGCTCTCAGTGAGATCACCTGTGGGTTTGTTGGCCTGACCAGTCCCCTCCGGAACAATCTTCCATAGCCCCAGGAAGCTTAATCACCCAAGTGGAGGTCCTGCCTGTCTGCCCACTGTGAGTTCCCAGGCAGCCTGGACAGCTGTGGATGTGTTTCCCTGGTGTTGAACTTGGTGCCTGGAACTCTCGTGCCATTGTGTCTGGTTGGAAGAAACCTCACAAGGGAGCTAAGGAATGGTGGTGGAGCGCCATGGTAGTTTCCCAGCCCCTAGTGTCCTAAACTGCCTCTGTTCCAGTGTCCTCAGGAAGTGGGTGGAGATACCTCAGGGCAAAAGTCACTGGCACCCCTCGAAGGGAATAAGAGCTGTTCTCACTCCGATCCAATCATGGTTTTAGTGTAAATCCTACTTGGAGGGAAGTGGATGTTAGTGATGTAGAGGTAACAGTTTCAGCATCACTGTCCCAGGTGCAGATGAAGTGGGAACACGTGACAGATCAGTGTGTCTGCCCAAGATTTACTCGTGTGTGTGTGTGTGTGTGTGTGTGTGTGTGTGTGTGGCATAGACATGCACAGGTAGATGACGTACAGGAGTTGGTTCTCATCTTCCACCACGTGGGTCCTGGGGATCAAACTCAGGTGGTCAGGTTTGACTTGGTAGCAACTGCGTTTACCCCCATCTTTTTCGTTTTCTTCCTTCCTTCCTTCCTTCCTTCCTTCCTTCCTTCCTTCCTTTCTTCCTTTCTTTTTCTTCTGAGACAGTTTCTCTGTGTAGCCCTGGCTGTCCTGGAGCTCACTTTACAGACCAAGCTGGCCTCAAACTCAGAGATCCACCTGCCTCTGCCCCTCCTGAGTGCTGGGATTACAGGTGTGTACCACCGCTTCCCGGTCCAAGCTCTTCTTTTTAAAACATTGGTTCTCAACTAGTGGATTGAAACCCCTTTGAGGTCACATATCAGATGTCCTGCACATCTGATATTTACATTACGATTCATAACAATAGCAAAATTGCAGTTATGAAGTAGCAACAAAAATAATTTTATGGTTGGGGGGGGTCACCACAACATGAGGAACTGCATTAAAGGGTCACAACATTAGGAAGGCTGGGAACCGCTGCTTTAAAGTGATTTTTATTACATTTATGTGTGTGCACAAGTGTTTGGAGGTCTGAGGACAACTTGTAGGCATCGATTCTGTCCTTCCATCATGCAGGTTCTGGAGAATCAAGCTCGGCCTTTACCCACTGAGCCACTGACTGGTCCAGGATCTGCCTGTGAACAGGGCTGGGAACCTCTAGAGTGAAGGTGAGCTTGGAGGGGGTGTGGGGATGGTGGAAGTCAATGTGCGTCCTTTTCTCTTGAATCTCATGTGTATGGGTGTCCTGCCTGCATGAATGTCTGTGCCCGGTGCCTGTGGAGGCCAGAAGAAGGGGTCAGATTCCTTGGAAGTGGAGTTACAGAGGATTCTGAGTGGCCATGTGGGTGCTGGGAATCAAACCAAGCGCGGCCAGTGCTCTTAACTGCTGAGCCATGTCCAGCATGTCTCAAAGTCTGCACTGTCAATTTCATGCCATTTTTTCCCCCCAGTGGTGCAGAAGCATCACACATTCAGGAGAAACTGCTCTTCTAGTTTTGATGTTTAATTAGACTACCAGTATTTGATGCAATGTTCTTTTTATTTGTTTTTAATTTGGCTTTTCTAGACAGGGTTTCTCTGTGTAACAGCCCTGGCTGTCCTGGAACTTGCTCTGTTGACCAGGCTGGCCTCGAACTCACAGAGATCCTCCTGCCTCTGCCTCTCCAGTGCTGGGATTAAAGGCGTGCACCACAATGCTGGTTACAATGCTTTTTTAAAAACTTAATTTTAGGGGGCTGGAGAGATGGCTAAGAGGTTAAGAGCAGTGGCTGCTCTTCCAGAGGTCCTGAGTTCAATTCCCAGCAACCACATGGTGGCTCACAACCATCTATAATGGGATCTAATGCCCTCTTCTGGTATGTGTATACATAATAAATCTTTTTTAAAAAATTAATTTTAGTACATGTGTGTGCACGTATGTGCTTGTGCTAGAGCACACACATGATATGTGGGGTACGGAGGAAGTATGCATGCCACAATGTGTGGGCAGAGGACAATTTTATGGAGTTGGTTCTCTCCATTTACCTTATGTAGGTTCTGGGATGGGAGTCAGGTCAGCAGCAGGTTTATATGGTAAGCGCCCTTAACCTGCTGAGGCGTCTTGCTGCTTGCTCCCAATATTTAATTCTTTATGTAAAAATAAACAAGCACATCTATCTAGTGGGTAAACTTGCCTCTATCTGTAATAAATAGTAAAATTTTACGTATACTCTTTTGGGGGTGGTGTTGGTTGAAACAAGGTCTCACTGCATGGCTGGCCTGGAGCTCTCTCCGTATATAGAGCAAGCTGAGCTCACATTTCACAGAAGCCTTCTGTTTCTGCTTTCCAAATGCTGGGATTCCAAGTGTGCACCACTAAGCCTGGCTTAGAGAATTAAAGTGAATTTCTTAGCCAGGTGTAGTCACGCCTACCTATAACTTGGGGCTCTGAAGGCTGAGGCAGGAGGATTGCTATTAGTTGGAGGCCAGCCTAGACTATAGAGTCTCAAAAGCCTTTAAATAAGTTGATTTGTTGTCAATAAATATTTGTATGACTCCCTTTTAGATGAGAGAGAGGGAGAGAGAGGGAGGGATTGAGAATGGGCATCTGTTCCCACATGTGGAGGTCAGAGGACAACTTTCGGGTGTGAGCTCTCTGGTTCCACTACGTGCTCTGGGGATGGTACTCGGGGCATTAGGCTGGACCTTGCCCAACAAACACGTTACCTGCTGAGCCACCTGGCTGGCCCTGACTTGTATACCCATTTCTTTCTTTCTTTTTTTTTTTTTTTTTTTTTTTGGTTTTTGGTTTTTGGTTTTTCGAGACAGGGTTTCTCTGTGTAGCTTTGCGCCTTTCCTGGAACTCACTTGGTAGCCCAGGCTGGCCTCGAACTCACAAAGATCCGCCTGGCTCTGCCTCCCGAGTGCTGGGATTAAAGGCATGCGCCACCACCGCTGGCGTATACCTATTTCATGTCGGGTCACAGAAAAATGTCTTGGGTGAGCCGTGTGTGTGGTGGGAGTGGTTCACACCTGCAGTCCCAGCACTTGGGAGGTGAATGATCAGCAGCTCAGGCCTACCTTAGCTGTATCGTAAGTTTGAGACTAGCCTGAACAGCACACAAGAGTCTATCTCAAAGCCAAACCAAACAAAACAAAAAACTTGGGTGAAAGGGGTCAAGGTGGAAAAAGTTTACGATGCTCTGTCCTCAACCAGGTAAAGAAAACTGACTAAGGCTTAGTTAGCGGTGGGAGAGGCTGAAGGTGGTTCTG